>NC_061812.1:2379412-2479412 GCF_021462225.1 Girardinichthys multiradiatus | reverse complement strand
CTCTCGTTTCTGATCTCAGCCTAATGTTCAGGGATGCGTTTCACTCTTGTTGCGGATCTGGAGAGTAAACTCTACAAATGAACGGAGGTATGAATCTTCCTCCATGGTGAGAGCGGCGGGAAACAGGAACCAGAAAAGTTGGTTTTGTGAATTCTGCTGGTTCTTTTAGAAGCTCCGGTGGGCCGTTGTGTCCTCAGTTGTGTCCTGCAGGTGTCAGCAGGTTACTAACAGACCATCACCAGACTCGGGTGAGAACGTGAAGTTTTAATTTGAGTGAAAATGTGTCCTGTTTGTCCTCACGCCGTCCTTCTGAAGCTGATAGCATAAATCAGGTTCACGCCTCACTATCTGCTCACAATCTTTATTTAATTACACCATGAACGTCTGTGTGTTTGTGTGTGTGTGTGTGTTGTGTCTAGGTGTGTTTGTGTGAGAGAGAGCATTTGCAGACTGAAGGTATTTTAAAGAAAAACACTTCTCAGACGGCTGTCTGAGAACATATTTAAATATTTTACTCATTCAACACTTTACAAGGAAGACGTTATGAGCTCCAGTTTCCATAAGTCATAAAAACTCAATAACTGTGACTCTGAACTTTTAGCAGAACCTTGAGGAAGAACTGGGTCTCTGCTGCAGTTACAGAAATTCAATCTCTTCATATTTATCTCACCCTGACTTCAACTTCAAGTGATGCACCTCAAATGTGGGAAGTCTTGTGGGACTTTTTGAGGACATAATAAGAATGATCTTACTTTATTAAAGTGTAATCTCAAGTCTTCAAAACACACAACAAATTGATTACTCTTTTTATTTACCAATTGTGTGATGGTTCTGCATATTTACTAGGTCCACTTGCTGTTTCCAAAGGATTAAGGAGAAAAAGTGCTGCTGATCAGATATATTAATGAACTAATCGTCATCAGTGTTGAACACAGCTATAAAAACAGAGGTTCAGCCAATTTGCTCTTCTGGTGTGTGTTAACACAATGTCAAGATAGAAAGACATCAGCAATGACCCTAGAGATGCAACTGTTTCTGTCCATCAATCTGGAAAGAGTTGTAAGATCCTCTACAGAGTATCTGAAGTCCATCATCCAACAGAGAGAAAGATTCTTCCCAAGTGGAAAACATCTCAGACAGCTTCCAATCTTCCCAGAAGTCGATGTCCCATCAGATTCAGCCCAATGTCAGAGTGTGAACCCAAGAGCTCCATTTCAGACTCTACAGGCCTTGTTAAGCAGGTTAAAGGTTAAAGGTCATGACAGGATAATTAGAAAAACACTGTATGGCCGCTCGAAAGGAGAAAGCCATTCTCTCTAGACACAAGATGGCTGCAGGACTTAGGTTTGCAAAGCTGCATTTGAATAAAAGACAATACTTCTGGGACAATGTCTTCTGGACAGATGAAGCCTAAGTGGAGATGTTTGATCACGTTGCTGATGATGTGGGCTTTATTGCAGCCATTTTTTCTTTCAGCAAATCCTGACATGTTCTGATGTGAGTTTTCAAAGCAGTTCGTGGTGAAATGATTCACGTAAACTAGTTCTGTCTTCAGCAATGTGGCTGAAACATTGAACTCAAAAATAAAATAAAGCCACGAATCTCTGTTATCCGACAGAACATGCATGGACACATGTGGGTCTTTGCAGCCAACAACAGAACATCTAAGGTAAAACCAGCTGGCGAGACATGGTCCTCTACTGGAAATCAAGTGGGTGGAGCTCCGCTTCAGCTGCTAGTCAGGGGCGGGACTCAGGTAACGTTGCTAGGTGCCAGTGTAAATGTGACGTCACAATTACACAGCTTTTGAAACCGCGCGTTTTCTAGAAAAAATACAACATTCATTTATATCCAAAAAACACCTGAATGTTTGTTTTTTGCGTTTGGACTGTTTGTAGAAGCATTAGATACCCAAATAGTATAAAAATGGTCAAAGAGTGAATTTTGCATAACAGGTCCCCTTTAAATTTAAACTATTACATCCAGCTGTTTTTAAAAATCATTGCAGCTGTTTGTTGTACAGTGATTCCACTCTGGAAAACAATGTTTTCAATAAATTAATTACATTAATGCAACTAATAGGTGGATGGAAACTTCTGAAGGCCGCTGCATGCAGTGGACACCTTGCAGAAAAACAAAGTAGAGGTTTCTTCTAGGTATCTGGACATGATAAAAAGGAACGTGTATTAAGCCAGATTTTAAACATGTGGTGGGTGTAACAGCTGCTGAGATGGTCTGAGGAGCAGAAACCTCCTCAGACCGGCTGCAGTCTGAGATTTTTGCTGTCAGAACTATTTCTCTTTAGAGCTAATCTCTGAAAACAGATTGCACTCCCTGCTCTCCGTCTCTGTATCGACGTGTGCGTTATTCAAGCCGAGGCAACCTGGAACAATCATTCATCAAAGTGAGACAGAAGAAGAGGAAGATCTCCTTCAGCACAGGGATATCTGTGCTCCATTTCTCATGCAATGTGGAGCTGACAGCTTGTCTCATCAGAAGCTTAGATCTATAGCTGAGGAAGCCATCGTGCCATTGCATTTGTGAGACACATTTGCGCAGCACAAATAGGTTGCACATTTATTGAATTAAATTTCTATTCACTAAAGCATATTCATGTACAGATGGGGCCCTTATGGCAGTATGGGTGCAGTCCATAGCTCTGATTACATTCAGAAATCATCCCCTCGCTGCAAATGAGAGCCACAGTTTAGGGGAACTTTCTATATCAGAACAACATCTGGATGAGGCCGACCAAAGCTGCCACAGTTATGCGCAACTTTACACAGCTATTTATGAACATGTGTGATTGTCTCCAGCTTGTCCACCTTAAGAAACATCAAACCGGTCTTGTTAGGAGTTAATCTGCTGATCCGAAACCTTTTTCGTTTTTCAGTGAGAATTAAAGTGCCCCTTAGCTGATTCACGTGCATTTTTTGCTTCTCAGCGCTCAGACCAATGAGCATTTCCATCTAAGGGTGACAAAAACACAGGAAGTTTTAGTTTACATCCAACTGAGGTTGTTCCCATCATTTTCTGAGGTGTCTTATTATTATATGACAAGGAATGTGATTCAGTTTGATCACTCGGGTTTAAACCATAAAAGCTCAAACTCATGAAAAAACATCAGGCTTGATGCTCCCTGAATTAAATAAGCTGAATGGAGTCATATTTCAGTGGATTTAGGTGAGTTTTAGATCTCTGTAGTTTGTTATTGTCGATTAAAAGGCGACTCTCCTCACCATCATGGTTGGCGTTTCCGAGCGTCCACGGCTCGTCAGAGTCAAAATGGGTGTCTCCTCCGATGCCGGCGCCCGGGAAGTAGGCGTGGGCCAGGAAGCCCCCTTCCCCATCAAATGGAGAGCTGTCACCATGGAAACCAGAGGCGAAGAAGATGATGATGTCTGCGTCTTTCCCGTCATTCTCCACATCTGAATTTGGGACCTCCTGTGTGGATCAGAGGGAGGAAAACTAAACTGTTCCTGCAGCTCTGAGTGGTGTAGTCGTTCAGCCATGCAGGAAACAGCAGGGATATTTCTGAGAAATCCCTGAATGGTCCTTTATTTACATCATTCATTCAGTGAACAATTCAAGAAATCTCAACATGTACATGTGTGTAGATGTGGCTGAGGAGAACTTTAGTGAACATGTGAAGTTTCTGACCTGGAAGGAGAGCGGAGTGACTGCCTGCCACACGTTGAAGGCTTGTCGGATCGCTCTGTGGGTGTCCTTCTCCCCCACTTTGGGGGTGTAGTTTGATATTCTGTGGAAAAGAAGAGATGCTTGATTTTTCATTACAGGAGTCAGTTCACTCTGCTAATGGACCAGTCAAAGGAACGGGAGCTCTGCAGAGGAACAAACAGGCAGCATTAACAGCTCAAAGTTTACTCGTGAAGGATAAATAAAAAGCAGCCTTAGATGACAAAAGACCTAAAATATAATAAAATAAATAAACCTACATGAGGTTAACAAAAGGATGAAAACAGCAATCTGTGAATAAAATGTTTGGCAACCAGTCTGACAAAAATAGTTAAGATAAATAAACATATATATGAAACAAAATTCAAGTAGGAAAAAGAGGGGAAACAATTATGAAATAAAACAAAATTATAAGCCTGCCTATATCATTGTCATATCCACCATAAATTGTGAATAAAAACATCAGACTTGCAATTTGCCACCAGTGTTCAGAAAAGAGGGTTGAAATAAAATAAAACAAAATAAAATGAAAATAAAATCCTAAGAAAAGAAACTTTTTAGCAAAACAAATTTCATAGAAAAATCTTATGGCAGAATTTTGCAGAACAGATAATTGTAGTATTAAAATAACATAAATTAAAAAACATACAATCTCAGAAAAGGTTAAAGATAAAATAGCAGTGCAGAAGGTAAAATTATGATCCAAATCTGTTTTTTTGAGTCAAATTATTTCTTCCTGATCTGATGTTTGCTGATGTTTTCCAGCTGAAGCAGCAGCTCAGGTAATGTGCAGCCTGATGCTCGCTCAGATGCAGATAAATGAGGCAGAAAGGTCGTTACACAGTAATTGCAGGAGAGGAGACGTGTCATCCATATCTATTCAGGCTGTTTTATCGATCATCTCACCTGCAGATCTGCAGAAACGTTTTCATGTGGCGTTCTTTGATAGCTCATTTGTTTTTAAACCTTTTGTGTCGCTCTTTGAATGAGCCGGCCCAGATGAGCAAACGGTGCAGCGAGAAAAGGAGGTTCGGAAAAACAATGTAGGTGGAGACGGATAAAAGGAGGAGAGAGGTAGAAAAAGGAGAGAAAGAGTAAAGATGCTGCAGGAAAAGACGATCTTTTTCCCACCGGTCTGGCTTGTGTTCTGACACATGCAGAAACATAAATGATAGAAATAAACAGTTTCACATGAAGAGCTCAGCAGAAGCACATACACCTGGCACAGAAACATCTGGTGAAGTTTGGAACAGCGAGCAGATCTATTGTTGAGGGCTGAGATGGAGAAAACCTGACTGAAACGATCAGAACAATGGTCCACCTCAAATCTAATTAAAGAAGTTGAGGAACTTCTTTCACCTCAGAGAGCAGACTGCTGCTTCCATCTGATTAATGGAGCAAAATCTGGTGAAAATCAGGTCCATTCCTCATGAACCAGGATTCTCTGCAGGCTGGAGATGTTCCAGGTCAGAGTTATAGCAGGAAGCTTCCGTCTGGGATGGGTTTAACAAAATATGTTTTAACAACGTCTAAACTGGGCATGCATGTCCAGGAGACAAGGCTGGAAATAAAAAAAGTCCAACCTGAGATCAAGCTCAGAACCTGACACACAGGTCCACTGGTACCATCATCGCATCGCTCATAAAACCATCGGTGGTGGAAAATTAACCATTTTTTGTCACAAATTAAGATTCCTTGTTTATAAATGATAAAACTGCCATTCAACCTGGAAGAAGAAGCCTGGGAGTCAAAGCAGGAAAAACAAGGATGCTTGTTTAGAGGAAACTAGAGATGTGTTATTAAAAAAGGTAGGAGTACCTGCACAGGTAGGCAGGTGTTTACCAGCATGAACCATAAGCCACGCCCACAGCAGGAAATCAACTTGTATCTGTTTTACAGTCAACAGGTGTGTTGTAGGTGTTTGATTTATAATTCATCAATAATTAATTGATTTCATCAGCATAGTGGGCCATGTTTGCTGGATTTAATCATATTACAGTGAGTAAATGTTGTTATTATGACATCTTCCACAGATAAATATCACGTGCTTCAGAAAGACGGAGCATAAACATTGTTATCAAGTACCTCCAAACATCCCATCTAACTGTGGAGCCTGGTGGGCTTCAGGATCCATCGACCCGTAGAGAGCAGAAACCTTCTAACATTCAAAATAAAACAAAGTTTCAATCACTTTGGAGTCGCTTTAATATTTAGACCAGATGTACTTGAATGCACCGTAAATTCAGCTGTTGGGGAATCCTCTCTGGGTCAGAGGGATTCATCAGGACGGAACCAGTATGTTGTCCCAGCCCATGCTCTGCAGTGTTTTGGACTGGTTGAATGGTGCAAGCAGCTGGATTTGGACCTCAGCTGATTTTTCTCCAGAACCAGTGATATTATGTCAGGTGAATCTTTCCGTTCAGTGTGGAGCAACCATGTACCTCATTACAGCTGACATAAAGTTCTGGTTTGGTCCACTTTTCTTTCCACTGTAGCTGCAGGAGAAACCTTCAAGTTCCCAAACAGCATAGTTCTGTCGCAGCCGGGAGACCTGTTTAGTTCTATTGTCACATTTTAAAGTTTCCCTACAGAACGTTGCATTGAGCTCTTAATTCCCACATAAATTACCTGCCTCGGTTCAGGTAGAAAACTTTTCCTGTAGGTGTTTTTTTTTTGCCAGATCAGGATTCCCATAAAGCTGAACATCAAAACTTTGCATTCTGAGAAGTTCTACTGAGAGCGATACCTATAAACCCACAAACGACAGGAAGATGCCACAAGGTAAGGTAATGTAAGGTAAGGTAATGTAAGGTAAGTTTATTTATAAAGCGCTTTTCAGTAACAAGACACTCAAAGCGCTGTACATACAATCACAAAGAAAATAAACAGATACAGACACAGAAAAACAAATCAAATGATATTACAATCCTTCTGAGAAATCTAATAGTCTCATCATTCCACTGAATTCTAACTAGTGAAGCTGAGTCACTGGTACAAAACAGCTTTAATCCACATTTTCAGGTGCTAATAATATATTGCTTTTACTGGTGCTGAGGTTGAACTAAGTAATAACAGTTCATTGTAGTCTAACTAAGAAAGCTGGGTCATTGGTGTAAGAGCAGCTGAAGTCCAAATTACGAATAATATTTGGTTTTTGCTGGTAATCCTTCTGAGAAATCTGAAAATCCATGAAAAGTAATGAAATCACACATTTAGGTAAAGTAAGATAGGAAAAAAAAATCACATTTCAGACTCTATTCTTAGCAGAATAGAGTCTGAAATAGCACAAAAAACCTCAGCAGGGGTAATCAACACACACATAAGTAAAGATTCAGCAAGGATACGGTGGAATCTGGAGGGTGTGAATATATATAAGTCTGAGTGTGTTTGCAAGAATTAGACTCTCAACACTGATAGAAGCACCATTGTCCTTGAGAAGAGAGGTGGAAGTTTTATCAATCGGCCGCATAGTCCTTTCAGCACCATTGTGATTATGAATCTGAATATATTATTTAATATTTAATATTAATATTTTATCAAATAATATTTGGGTCTGTTAAGGGTTGTCCTGTGAAAACCAGCCCAGTAAGGTGATGGTATCAGGACAAAATAGAAAGGTGTGAGATGAGCTCTGACATTATTGAACAGCATAAACTCTGCACATATATGGAATAAATTCACACAATTTCTTAAAATACAAGAATTTATTAACAAAAATAAGTCAACTAAAAGTCAAACATATTTCAATCAACAAACTCTTTACTTTGCTAAAACAATCCAACTAAACTACCAAGCAGAATGAAAGAATAATGAAGACTAATGGACTATGTACAATATAAACAAGTTGATTAAAGATGATTGATAATTATGACCTAAAGAGTTAATTGTGCGGCAAACTAACGATGTTGTAGAGGACCACACTCGGTGAATTTCGACTGTCAGACGTGTGCTTCAAATACTCTCCAGACCGCTTCTTGTATGTTGCAACCATCAATTTATTCTACTTTAACTGCCATACTTCTCTTTACAAGACTGACACATACTAACCAGGCTAAACCATACAACGAGGTCATGTCACGGTCAACAGAAATTACGACCACCACCAACGCACCCACTTCCTCATACATACAAAAACCAGCGCGCCAGTATGGCTCCCATTCATACCTTAGTGACAGTCATGCCCACCTCGACACACCCACCACCCAAGTGTCAAAGCCATGTGCTCCTGCCACATCAATAATTACTTATTTCAATCATATGGCTCTTACAAGAGTGATGCAACATTACCATGCAATGTTTATGTTTGAGAACCAAGGATTATCTTGAAGAATCTGAAAATGAAGTTAAATTAGTCTTGGAACCAACTTAGACAATAATAAGCAAACGTTTAGACAACCATTCACAATGCAAGATTAGATAAAATATTATTTTAATAAAATAATATTTTAAATAATGATCTGCTGAATAAAACCAACCTTCCGGATGACTAATTCTCAATGGTGTCTCATTAGCTGCCTTTATTTATTAAAATAATATTTGAAGAAATATTATTAAGGAAATAGTAAAATATTCAAGGAAATATTATTTAAGAACCAAATCTTTCTGGAGAAATGGGGCTTAATGGTGTTTACTTAGTTATCAGATTTAGTAAAATAATGTTTAGGGACTATTATTTACTAGCTTGAAAACTAACAACCTTTCTGTTAAATGTTCCCTAGCAGGAAGCACGTGTTCTTACCTGTTAGCAGTTGAAGCTAACAAAGGAAGCTGATAGCTTAGCACCAGAATCAAACACATACCTTTAAAATACTGTCAATAAAAGGGTTAAAATGCATAAGCGCGGACGGCGCGTTATGGCCGATCTTCTGTGCTTAAAATCACCCTTTAAATAAAGTTTGTCTTAACTTTAAAAACACACAAACAAAACCAGTCAGTCAGTCATTTTCTACCGCTTATTCCATAGTGGGTCGCGGGGGAGCTGGCGCCTATCTCCAGCAGTCTATGGGCGAGAGGCGGGGTCACCCTGGACAGATCGCCAGTCCATCGCAGGGCAACACACAAACAACCATGCACACACTCATTCATACACCTAAGGTCAATTTAGATTGACCAATTAACCTAACAGGCATGTCTTTGGACTGTGGGAGGAAGCCGGAGTACCCGGTGAGAACCCACACATGCACGGGGAGAACATGCAAACTCCATGCAGAAAGACCCCAGGCCGGGAATCGAACCCAGGACCTTCTTGCTGCAAACAAACAAAACCAAACTTCATAAAATGAAAAACGTTCAGATCATTTCAATCTAAATCTTTCTCTATTATTCTGTCCAAACATCAAACCTCGTATGAACGTGTTGAGGAACGTTGTCCGGGCAACGATGAAGTTTGAAGAAACGTCCACAGTCAACAAACGGTTAGCTTCCAGCTAACCTCCAGAGCTGTGGCTGGGTGGTTCGTTCTGTCCGCTGACCAAACAGCACGTTACCATGGTGATGAGGCTCCTGTTGTCCTCCTTTCAGACCCGGGAAAAACTGCTCCACTCGGCTTTGTAGAGACAGCGTCTCTACGGGGAATCCTCTGGAACACAGTTTGCTTCTGCAGGCCTCAGAGAGAAAGTAAAGCAAGGCTTATACCTTAATCTCCTCTCTTTATGAATGAATACGGGATTCTTTCAACAGTAATTCATCAGTACTTAACTTGTGCATATGATCGCGTGATCTTATGACACCCTTGGATTCATTTCGAAGAGTTTATGTCTTTTTGCCAGCAAAGAGACATTAGCACGCTGTCTCGCACAGAGTCCGGATGGTAGAAAAAGACTTGTGGGGGAAGTGGGGGTTTTATGTGGACAGTGGCATTATGGGAAGTTCGCTGTTACCCCCAATTCCTAAGTTATGCCGGAAGTAGGTTAATGCAATTTATTTTGAAAGTTCCAGAAAAGTCCGTACGGTATTTCCTGTTGAACTCATGGCTGTGGGTCCCAACAGCACACAGCTGGTAGGGGAGTGCTGGGGAAGAGCGTCGTGTTTATATAACATCCAGGAGATATTTTGTCGATAGCCAGTTAGCAGATGTTGCCAAGGCCACATTGGGGCGCCATATTTAGAAAAACAATAAATGTTGTGGTTCAGGCAGTTGTGAATTTCCAACAACCTTAACAGTTTTACTGGTATGTCTCAATTATGAATCCAAATAGCAGAATTTCTGGTACTTTCCACAGATCTCGAGCTCTTCATGCTGAATGTAAAACACTTTATTGCTAAGTCAGAAAACTGTTGCCGCTTCAGGCCAAAAATGGACCAGAACATCATCATAAAAATCTCCAGAAATTCTAGAAAGTCCCCATTCATCTTCAGGAAGTTCTCACCATGGCTTATGTTTTACTGTGGGCACAAATCATTAATAAAATCTCAAATTTGATTCAAGATGATTCAAATAAGCTGAAACACTGACATTTTTAGCTTCAACTTGAACGTCTCTGAAAGATCATCTTCAGTCCCATCAAACGTTTCCAAAATATTTCTCTTCTGGGTCCGTCTGACGTTTTCCTGAGACCAGGGTTTGCAACCTGCGGCTTCGGTGCTACTGGTGGTTCTTTGGACCTTCCGTCATGGCTCTTAATAACTTTGGCTTGAATGATAAAGAACCAACTGATATTTAAAAAAATATAGATATAATATTTAATGCAGATTTCAGTAGTTTTTCATGGAATAAATTCATGAATGACACTAAAAGTACCGAGAATATTTCTTAGATCTGCTATTCTTTCCATCAGGTTGGAAACTATGTGGGTTTTTTTTTTTTTTTTACATTTCCACAAATATCAACATCCCATAATAGAAAGCATATCCATTCTCTCTTTCAAAAATGTAATGTTTTTCTTAATTTTATACTGCAAAAATAGAAATAAAATGATGGTTCTTTAAAAATGGCAACACATTTCTTGTAGTAGATATTTATCAAAAACTCAAAGTTATCTTTTTTCAACTGGTCCGGAAATATTAGTGGGTCCAAACGGGTTTTATTAAGCTGGACTGAGGACAGAAATGGCTCTTTGAATGTAAAAGCTGCAGACCCTGGACTAATAAAATGCAAACTATTGTCATCTTTGTCTTTTGCAGCATGTTTGTTTGTTTGCCTCTGAAGTCAGATTCTAGGCTCAGTTAGTGTTGAGTTGTAATTATCTGTGTTCTGACCAACTGGATCTGGTTTGTTCCTCCATGTCATGTCTCTGCTGAGCTCATGTTGTCAAATGAAAACAATGTTTTATCTCATTTCTTTATTCATTTGCTGCACTCGGAGCTCCCTCAGCCGCTGAATGTTGGATTTTACAGAACACAAAGTGGGATTTATCATATTTCCATCTTCAGACAGCGTGGGAACATCACTAGATAAACCCTCACAGATGTTGCTCCACGAAGAAGAACCACCATCAAAACACTCCCACAGGAACCGGTGCATAAAGGAGAAACTGGAACAAAACTCAGCAGGTGGAAATAAATACTAAACCTGAATCTGATCCAGCCAGCCTCCTCCAAACTGTTAGCAAATGCAGATTAGCCTCATGTAACCCATCGTTTTTAGGAGACGGGCTTTGGCGCCTGAGAAGACGACCAATCGGGTTTAAAACGATCGATGCCAGCAGGATTGGGAACAGAACTGACATCAGGACTGTTTGGGCTGACAGGAGGAGAAACATGAGGAGGAGACCCACATTCGATGAAGAGTAACCAGATCGGGATGTGAGCTCACTCTGTGGGTTTTATGTAATGCTGCAGAGTGGGAAGCATCGCAGTCGGGATGCCTTCAGTGTCCCGTGGGAAGTCTGTAATTTACATTAACTCGATGAAGCTCTGAGTGGGATGGTGTGGAGGGGCAGAGGAGGAGGAGGAGGATGGATGGATGTAGGAGAGAGGAAGTTTATGATGCGGTCCAATGAGAGTTCATTTTGTTCATACTGTAGCTTACAAAAGTGAGTACACCCCTAAGGGAATCATCAACATTTGGACCCAATTAGCCATTTTTCCTCCCTGGTGTCATGTGACTTGTTATTGTTAAAGGTCTCAGGTGTGAATGGGGGCAGGTGTGTTGGATTTAGTGTTGTCACTTTCATTCTGGTCACTGGAAGTTCAGCATGGCTCCTCATGGCAAAGAACTCTCTGAGGACCTGAAATAAAGATTTGTTGCCCTAAAACTGCAGCATGGTGACCAAGAACATACAGGACAGTTTCCACTCAGAACAGGCCTCACCATGGTCGACCAGAGAAGCTTAGTGCATGTGCTCAGCATCAGATCCAGAGATTGTCTTTTGAAAATAGATGTACGAGTGCTACCAGCATTGGTGCAGAGGATGAAGGGGTGAGGGGCTTAGCCCATTATTGGTCAAACCAAACACTGCACACTGCATGAGTGCTGCTGGCTGTGGGGAGCTACAGTTCTTTTAAAAAGGATGGAAAGCATTTATTTGCCTCAGTCTGGTCTGCTTCACAGCACTAAAAGCCTGGTGTTGGTCCCACTGGGCTGGGCTTTTTTCCCTAGCAGGCTTTCTCTTTGCTAAATCACCGGCCCACATCATTACAGTGAGTAAATGTGCAGGGCTTAAATAGCTCATCAGTTACCTTATTCACTAATAGCAGCTCAGATTCATTTAAAGTTTAATATGAAGGCTTAATAAAAGGTAAGAGAATCGGGTAAAAATGCTAGAGTCCAGTCAGCAAGAAATTCATTGTCCAGATTTCTTTTTGGCTCATTTCTAATAAATACATAAAGAATAAAGTTTAGTGGAGCCACACTGTTTCCTCCTTATTGCACAGACCAAACCTCCACTAAAAGGCTCTGCTTCACCTGTGCTGCTTATCTTCTTAAAGGTTTATGCAGCATTTAGATGAAAAGAAGCTGCTTGATAATCTGAACCTTCCCCAGGAGAATCAGAGAGGAGAGACGCTGCTGTCTGGATGGTGAAGCTCCAAAGTTTGCAACATTTTGGGCTTTATGAGGAAGTTTATGTCTCAGCCATGGCAATAACGAAGACCAGAACTTTAAAGCCCAGAACCACAGACTTCTGACAGCGGTGAAGTTAGTTTAAGGCTGGATGTTGGATCTTCGTGGTCCATGGATTCAGCGGGTCTTCCTCCCGTTTGATCCGATGCAGACAGTCTGATTACTGGCAGCTGCTCTCTGCCTGCTCCCTCCTCCTGCAGATGCTGGTTCTCTGAAGGACCGTCAATAAATGTCAGAACCAAACACGCTGTTTCATGGTGGTTTTTTGTGTGTTTTGGGGGAAATGTTTGTGTGACTGAACAGCTGATTTTATGTGTGATCAGCTGGTTTAGGATGTTATTAAATACAGCGCCCCCTACCTGCGTAATTCAGAAAGCCGATGTTTCCTTTTTCTTTTGGTTTATGATTAGTAAATAGTAAAATTATATTTGGTTTGACCCGCTCTAGCCATTGTGGTCCTTAATATTATTGTAGTTGCTCTTAGTTTTATTACCTTCTCCCTGAACTGCCTCTTGGAAAAACCTTCTCATTTCTCCTGGTCCAGCAGCCAATCAGTGGACAGCAGTCTATTCACGTCACATGTCGTCCCAACTCAGACCCGGTCGGACCCGCTTAGAAGCAGGAATCAAGAAAGTGGGTATTGGTACGGAAAAAACAGTAACAGAAACTTTCGCAAAGGCAGCCAAGTGGAGCGGAGCCGGGCCAAATCGAGCCAGTGGAAAAGGGGCACATGTATATTTGAAGTGATGAAGGTTGAGCATGGTAATAATAGTATAGACCAACAATCAGCACTAAATACATCCATTCTTTGTCTAAACCCATATGAGGGGTCGCAGGGGAGGCTGGTGTTTATCTCCAGCAGTCATTGGGTGAGAGGTGGGGTCAACGCTGGACAGGTCACCAGTCCATCACAGGACAAACCACCATGACACACACACCTGAGGACAATTCGGAAAGGGCAGTTAACCTAACATTATGTTATTGGACGGTGTTAGGAAGACAGAGTACCCGGAGAGAACCCATGCAAGATCTCCAGCAGTCTATGGGCGAGAGGCCGGGTACACCCTGGACATGGCAACACAGAGACATACAGGACAAACAACCATGTGCACACTCATTCAGGGCAATTTAGAGAACAGTTAACCTAATATGTTTTTGGGCTGTGGGAGGAAACCGGAGTACCCGGTGAGAACATGCAAACTCAAACCCAGGACTTTCTTGCTACAAGGCAACAGTGCTACCAACTGCACCACCATGCAGCCCCCAGTTTCAAACATTCAAATCTTAAACACAAAGACATGAATATCAATGCAACTCCCGTTCACAGCAAAAGTAAGGAAGTTATTAGATGCAGTACAATTTAATCAGTCTGGGTTGCAACTCAACCCTCTTATTTCCATGTTTAAGTTTAGTTTAGAATAATCTGAACCGGTTTAGTCCAACTTAATCCAGTTTAAATCTATATTATTCCAAACACAATATTCCAGATGAATACAGACTATTTTATCCAAGTAATTCCAGTTCAATAAAACTCAATTCATGGCCGACCTGTTAAGCACGCCTCGGTTCATTTCAAATGTGTTACATAAATAAGTTTAATATTGAACAAGGCATTACAGTTTAATAACAAAGAAATACCAAACAGCCAAAGCAAGATGACAACAAGAACCAGAATGAAAACGTCTGGGTTGTGTTTACCGGATCATGTGTTTTCAACATTCTGGATCAGAATCTAAACTTTAACAACAGATTCAGCTGGATGTTCAGTTTCTGGATGGAGGACAATGTGGGCAAAAGCAACCGGAGCTGGAATGTGTTCAGCGTCTCCTGGGAGTTTTCTAATCTGCATTAGAGGCGTTTTTACAGCACCAACCCGATGGTTTTACTGTACGTGCTCAGCAACCAGAGAAACCCCAGCGAATATACAGGCAGAGAGAGGTGGGTGGAGACGGTGCATTCAGGGTACCCTGGGACACACTAATTTAACTTAGGCCAAGTTCAGACAGAGGCAGGCAGTCTGGGAGAGGATGGCAGGATGAAGTACCTGTAGGTGATCCTCTTATCCCTCCATTTCTGTCCCGTCAGGGCGTAACGTTTGTTCCTCTGCCGACGGCTGGTGTGAGGATGATCAGGAACGCCACAACGAGGCCTTCTCATCCACCTGGATACAAAGCACAGCTTTCTCACAATAATTCAAATAAACAAATAATTTTAAAACAGTTACTTTTAGCCAGAGTATCTCATTCCTGATTTAATATTTGAGTTAAAAAAAGTTTTAATATTTTATGCGACACAAACAGTCAGTGACTCACTCTATTGTCGTCTCATCCAGGATTCCAGTAACAGGGATCCCATAGAAACGCTGCATGGCAGCCACGGCGGACTGCATGGCTTTTTCCTGCCGCAGATCAGACGTCCGAACATCATGAGGCAGCAGGTAGCCGTAGGTTTTCAGCCACGTCTGTCAGAGAGAAGAAAAAGGAGAGAAATCATGGAAAAATATCAGTTAATTTGGCAAGTTGAAGCAACTGTTGCTGCCCTTCAATCTGGGAAGGGTTATAAGGTAATCTCCAAACCATCTGAGGTCCATCATTCCACAGAGAGAAAGATTCTTCCCAAGTGAAAAACATTCAGCCCAAGTTCAGAGTGTAAGGAGCTCCATCTCAGACTCTACAGGCCTCAGTTAGCAGGTTAAAGGTTAAAGGTCATAACAGGGCAATTAGGAAAACACTGAACCAGTATGGCTGCTATGAAGTGTTCAAGGAGAAAGTCCTCTCTCTCTAAAATCAAGATGGTAGCAGGACTTATGTTTACAAAGCTGCATCTGGATGAAGAACAAGACTTCTGGGACAGATGAGACCAAAGTAGAGATGTTCGACCATAATGCACCATGTCTGGAGAAAGGAAAACTCAGAATCTCAACACCCAGTACCAGCTGTTGAGCACGGTGGTGGGGGGCTGATAATCTGGGCTCTTTGCAGCCCATTAAGTGGACCATGATCTCCTCTGACAGTTGAAGCTTGGTCCACACTGGGTCATCAACAGAACAATGATGACAGTTACAGCAGCAGACCTACAACAGGCTGAAAAGAAAAGAATCAAGGTGCTGTAATGGCCTAGTCAAATTCCAGACCTCAGTCTGACTGAAATGCTGTGATGGGACCTTCAGAGGGCTAAGAAATGATTCGAAGCAACGAATGAAAAGGATGACCGTCTTTCCCATGGATACACAGTTCTTTGAAGACTCTTCAATGTTCTGTGAAGCCCAACTCGTAGCCACGGAGGACCTTTAGCATCAGATTATTTGTTTGAATATTCTTCTCCTTCCATGCAGTCATTCCGTTAGAAGACCTAATTATTAGTTACCATTAAAAAAGTTGTAATATTGACGGTTTATTGATATTAGTTTTGCAATCCAATATAAAATCCTAATAAATTGGAGTCCATGACCTGAATGAAGCAGCTGATACTGCTAGTTTGTAAAGTTGTTTTCTGTGAAACATTCCTGTCATGTTTTGGTTTTGGAGGTAGGACCAACATGCAGAGAAGAGGCCAGGAGCAAGGTGAATGAAGGTAAGTTGAGTTTAATATTTCCTCACTCACAGAACCAGGCAGGAAAAACAGGAGTAACCGAAACCAGAACCAGACCAGAACTGGTAGTAACCAGGCATAACGAGGTGCAGCACAGGATATCAAAGAACAAGGAACCAGCGGGAAACACTGGCTACTAAGGAGCTTAAATACAAAACGGAAAGCAGGGTTAACCAATGAATAGAGGGACCAGGTAATCAGAGGAACAGGTGTGGGTCAGACTGCAGGGAGACAGAGGAAGTTAGACCAATTAACAAGACAAGACACAGAAGGAAGAGAACCAGACCAGCTGTACTAAACAAAAACACAAAACTCAGAAACTGGCTGGGTATCACAATTCCAGCCAGTAAAGAATCCCTTTCTTCTGTTAACACAGAAGGTAAACTGATCTAAGCATTAAAGAAAATGTGAATGATGACCTCCATGCAGACTGTGAGACTAACACTGAGAAATAATGAGAAACATAAACAAGCAGTGATAAAAAACAGGTCAAATCATTGAGAAAGCTTGAACTTTCCTGGTCTGAAGATAAAGTCTCTGTTTCCCAGTTGATTATTTGTGTATGGAGTCATACAGCAGGTTTATTAAGTTATTACTATAACAATATTTGGACTGCACACTAAGAAACCATCCTTCTTCTGATCTTCTTGCATTAATTCAGGTTTTCACCTCAGTCACAAAACACAAAGACACATTATGCTCTCAGCTCTAAAAATCTTCATAAACTCTAAAATCTCAATAAATCCACGTCTCAGATCCACTCAACACAAATACGGTTATTCTTTATTCTGCTCCATGAGGTCCTGCAGGTCAGGCAGTTCAGTGAAGTGCTGCAACAGAGAGTTGGATCAGAAACCAACAGAAGATCTCCCAAAGAGCAGCTGAGAGTTTTTCCTCCAGAATCAAGAGGCGGGAGGAAGGGATGAAAAGGGGTGGTTGAAGGAGAGACAGAGCGGCAGAGATCAGAGGAAGATGTGTTTGGAGAGGTAACGAGGAGGGAGGAAGAGCTTCTCTCTACAGCTCATCATTAATAATTCAGAGCGTGGAAACCTCTCCCAGCCGGGTCAGGTCCATAAACCTTCACTTCCAACCAACAACATCATCAGGTTTCCAGCACCGAGATCCACAGATCTCCATAGATCATTGATCTATAAGTAGAGTTGTTTTAATGAAGATTTTACCATTTTTATTTATCAAGTTTAATAACTGAGCTAAAGGGTCAAAGCTGAGGTAAAAACTAATAATAATACAATACATCCATCATGATTTGAGGGCGTGGGTTTTTTCTCTGCTCCTGATTAAGTTCAAGGTGTGTTCTGGATCTTGCTTCTGGTCATTGTTTCCCAGGTGGTGCTTTAGTTCTTTCCTTAGGTTTAGTTTGTTATTATTCTTGTATTCTGTTCATAGTGCAGCAGGAGACTTGGACATGAACGACTGCTCTCATTAGCACATATGGTCCAGATTCAAACCAGTGAGGTCCAGATCTAATCTTCAAGGCCATGATGTTCCTCCTGGAGGTGAAGTCTGTCTCACAAAGCCCATGCTGCTGGAGGGGGCTGAGTCTTTGATGTGCCAGGGACCCGGTCTAATGGGGACTTCATGATTTCCAGTGTGAGGGCCACAGGGCGGTGATCATTGAGGCTGGTGATGGGTGACTTCTCCATGACAGGGATGATTGTAGCAGACTTTAGAAGGCAGGTGATGATGACTGCTTGTGCCAATGAGAGGCTGAAGATCCTGGTGAAGATGAGGACATGTCAGGTACTCCGTCTGGTCAGCAAATCTTTCTGGGGTTCACTGGCAGGAGCACCAGCCTTACGTCAGGCTCCTCTACAGTGAGTAGGGAGATGCTGGAAACAGGTGGGGTTGAGGACAGAGCAGGAGCAGATGAGTGTTGTGGTGGTGTCTTGAAGCGAGCAACGAAGCACACTGAAGTCTGCTGTCGTGAAATCACAGCTGCTGTAATTAATGTTCTGAATACCCTGCCACACCTCTGCTGTTCCGATCCTGTTCAGGTGAGACTCTCTTCTCCTCTTATAGTCCACCTTGGCTTTTTAACACCTCCTTTCAGGTCAGCTCGAGGTGCAGTGAACAGGGCACTGTCGCTTGTCCTAACGCAGCGTTGCAGGTCCTGATGAGAGCCAAGACCTGACCGGTCATCCAGGGTTCCTGGTTGGGGAAAACCCAAATGTTTTGGTCCACAGTCAAATTTTTGAAACATAACTTGATGTAGTCCAGTTACTCACTGTGAATGATTCCACTTCTGAGATGAAGGTCAGTGCTTTAACCCTGACAACCTGTTGTTTCTATATGATGAAGTCTGCTCACAGGCTGCTGATCGGGCCAGCCGACAACGCTCCTGGTTCTTCTGGTTCCGGTTAAATCCTTGATGTGGCAGCATTCCTTGTACTCAGCAGGAAAAATAGACAACAGATGGAGCTTCCAGTAAGGAGTCTGGACTATATCTGGGTCAAAATCGAAAATATTTGCACTCATCAAGCTTGAACTGCATTGTCTGCTGTATGGGGGAGCTTAAGGTCTCAGAAAATCAACGAGAAATCATTTTAGAAGATTTCAAAGTTTTTGCACAAGGAAACCGATCTTCTAAGTGTGTCTAAGTTCCGGATGAGACAACGGTTAAATTATTTTTCTTTGTCTGATGTTTAGAAGGACAGCAGCAGGAGAACTGAGCGCCCAGCTGTGAACTCGCTGCAGCTTCTTCTCCTCCTGCAAAAACCAATTTGATCTCAGCAATCAGAAGTGAAAACAGGCAGTGAAGCCGAGGAGCGAGTGATTAATGAAGCCAATCTGCTGCACCGGAGAACTCCTGTCTGCTGATGCAGTTTGATGCTTGTGGAGGATCCCCTCACTGAGAGCAGAAGATCTTCAGACAGCACTGATGAAATTTACTGCCAGGACCTCTACACTTTATCTTCTCAGGATGATACAAAGCAGAAACAAGATCCGATTAATCAGTCTGGATGAATCAGAGTTTCTCCTTCCAGCTCATGTCAAAGTGGGTCAGACGGATCTGGTCACATATACAGTCACACAGAGCAGGAATAATCTATAAAACACAGCGGCAACCAACAGTAAGCAACCGGATGAGTGGGATTTACCTGACCCTCTGGTGGACGAGTCTCAACGGGGATTCTGAGGTGTTTCCATCCAGTCTGTGAGACTTTTTACTACCGTATTATAACTCAGAGAGAGAAGAATATGATGATGAGCGTCGCAGCATCTCGCTTTGCAGCAGCAGGTGGGAGTCAGAGCTTCACTCCAGCCTCTGTAGAGTTTACCAGAGAGCTGCGACTCGCTGAAAACAAATATCTATGAAACGAAATGATATCTGGAAGTGTAAATGAAATCCCTGTCATGTCACACATCTTCACGCTCAGGCTCACTGTGTGCTCCTCTTCCTCTCTCAGCAGGAACATTTCTCTTCAAAAGCAGGGGTTTTACAAATCTCTAACAGACAGAGGCAGCTCCAAGTCTCACTTTCAAACAGTGCAAACACAAGCGCTGCTGACATCATGACCGAATCTCTGACTTTCCTGACTGAGAAGCTGCTTGGAAGGATGACCTGAACTCAGAAAAACTCTTTCAGACTCTTAACTAATCTCTAAAATGACTGAACACTAGAAGACTGTTCCAGCATCATCTCTGTGGCCAGCACAGATTCAGGATGAATCCCTAAATCCCTGAAATATATCTGCAACAGGGTTGGTTCTGTCCTCCTCAGGCTGAAAAGTTCTGTATTTACTTGCTTTAAGCTGAACTAAGATCAGATAAAACGAACTAAGTTGGGTAGAGCTGTAACTATGCTCCACTTGCAGCTAGAACAAACTGAACCAAGCTAACATAAAACAAGTTAAACTGAACAAATTTAAAGCAACCCTTACACTAAGACAAATTAAATTAGCATCAAATAAACTAAGCTAAACTAAGCCGGGGTAAACGGAGCAAAGTCAAGCTAAAATAAATTAAGGTAAACTAAGTAAAGCTTAGACTAAGTCAAGATAAGCTCAGTTAAGGTAAGTTAATAAAAGCTAAGCTAAACTAAGATAAATAACAGTATACCAAGCTAAGACTAGCAAAGTTAAACTAAAATAAGCTAAGTCCTAACAAACAGTTTGATCCAAATGATTAAATGATTAAATGATTAAATGAGGTGCAACATGAGTGAACGTGAGATTTTCAGACTGTGTTTAAAGTGCAATAAAGACAGGTTACATCATACTTAGAACTGATCAGCAGTTTTATCCAGGGATGCACACTCTGACAGTATCAAAATGCATCTGAACTATTCATGCTCCATCATCCAGTTGTTGCTGAGATTGTTTCAATGAACAGCTGTGTCGACAGATGCGTCACATTTCCAGCTGCTCTGCCATACATCAGTAAATCAGAGCAGGGACATAAAGAAGACACTGTCAGAAAGCTTTAGCACCACTACCTCTTTAAAAATTCAAGACAGCCTCAGGTTTGCATCAGTGTTCAAGTTGGCTAATCCTGTCAGGTAATTTAATCCAGTTCAGCAACCAGTAAAATACACTGGACTCACTGGGACCAGTTATCAATTTCAGTGTATTTTCTTTGGGTTTTCCATGAACAGGAAGCGAACAGTGTTAAGATCCCACCCTGTTCTGCTACAAACAGGTTTGTGGGGGGATTTTTTATGTTTTAATTAGAATTTGAAGAACAATTTGAATCACATGTGAGAAAATCCTCTGACAAACAGCCGGATCATCATAAGGCTCCTGCAGGAGGATCTATACCAGCTTCATAATTAAATGTACATCTTGGTGTGAAATGGTTTGCTGTTCTTGTGCAGCCGCTCTGATCAAACGTAATCCTTCTGAGCTGCTCTCAGGGAGCTCGCTGTTCCTCACAACAGACAAAGCTCTGCCTGGTGTTCATTTATAATTAGAACTGTGCTCACATTTCCATCCTCAGATCTCCACTATGCTCCACAGAGTTGTGGAGATAAACATCTTCTGCCTGGACATGCAATGGCTCTGCATTAATGCCTTTCTTCTGGGGCTTCTGCTGGTAGATCTACCACAATAAGACCTTTCTGTACACAGACGTTTAAACATTAACAGAAATAAAGGCTTGCATACATCAGTTTGTGGCTAATCTCTACACTCAGTGAATTCAGTGAAATAAAGGCCATTTTCAATAGTATATTAATTTATTGAATGTAACTGTACCTTCACCATCAGATGTGCCATCATTAAAAATGAGACAACAGGCTTTTGCACAGAAAATCTGTATTTTTGTGAGCAATTTCTGTATTTGCAGAAAACCTCCAGCTATGCATCAGGATTTAGTCTCAGGCCCCTTTAAGGGAACCGTGAGTGGGACCTTCTGCATGTTTTACCCTGTTGGATCCACTTGAAGGTATTCCTATTACACCCACAGTGGGTCCTGCCAAAACAATGACCCGCACAGGTTCTGTGTGTGTACTGTGACCCACTGGGAGATCTAAGTCAGCTTAGCATGGGCAGACCAAACTCACCCAAACCTCTGAGCAAGCCCAGTTTGGTCCTGTATGTTGGGCCAACATGTTCCTCTGTTTTTGTGACTCTGCGGGTCCCACTGAGGGCCAGATTCCTTTGACCGCTGCATCCCCACATGGGGCCCAGATGAACATGTTTGTCAAGGTTTCTCTGTAAGTCTGCCAAAACCTGTTGTTATATTTTGCCTTATGATTCTTTATGAGTTAATTTACACATTTGTTTTTTTTTGTAGAAAACGGAAAATAATCTTATTAAAGTCTTCGATATGTACTGTGCATCTGCACAAATAACAAATAACGTTTGTTTTCCATTTGCATTTTGTTTTAGATTCTAACTCGGTAGTTAAAAAAGGCGGTGAAGCAAATATTTTCAACACTGGCAGAAGATGGAACAGTTCTTACACAAAATGTGAATCAGTGAACAGATTAAGTTGATTGTGTTCAGCAGAACAAACCATCCTCGTCGGTCCGGGGTTCGCTGATTTCAGGCAGAACAATACCATCATCAAACCCACAGTGACAACTCCCGTTATTTCCAGCTGCAGCTTCACTGAGCGAGCAGCAAAGTGAGTGTGGGAGTGACGAAGACAATGGCTGGAGAGCGAGGAGAGAAAAACTACAGAGGTGTGAACAGAGAGGAAGAGAGCGACAACAAGGCAGTCAATCTAAACGCTGAAACATTACAAATGTGTGTTTATTTCCAGCCATGAAAAATCAGGACAGAGCTGACTGAAAGCAGGCGTGAATTCACACCCACCCACACAACAACAGCCCACTATGGGCTCAGTAGGTGCAGCGCTGCAGGCTCTTTTACCCCATTTCTCAGTTCTAATGCCGTGTTTACAACCGTGCTCTGACCGTCCTCTTTCCGAGAACTTCTCACCTGCTGGGAGGGCAAAAAAGACAGACTGAAACCATCTTGTAAGGGTTTAGATACACACTTTCATCCTATTACCTCCATCATCATGGCAGTAATCTAAAGCAAAGACTGTTAGTCATCGTTTCTGCTGAGCAGCTCTGCATTACTGCTGCCACGTCACCCTCAGAGAACAAAACACGAGAGAGGATATTTCTCATAGCATGTTACCTCTGCAATATTTATTATTAAAGTTATATTACAAGACACTGCAGATTTGGTACCTTTAGACTGTTTGATCCCACGGTATTCTGCAGTCTCTGTTCTAACTGGTGTCATCTCATGGTTCAGACAACCTCACCTTCGACCTCTAGTGGACTTCATAGCCTACTTAATGACTGCAAAGTGTTCAGGTCCTGTGGCTGCAGAACAAGTCCAAATCTTCAGTCCTCCACAATCTGAACTGACCAGCTGCTAAAACAGAACTTGTAGCCCCTTGTTACTTTTATGTTTCCACATTTAATTTCAGAATTTAAACAAAGTTTGCACAAATGGGTTAGTATCTCAGTATCCGTCAGAAAAGATCCACACAGTAAGAAAAACTTAGATTTTACATTATGATTGGTTCTGTCCATCAGCAACCTCCACTGCTGTACACAACAACATGACCAAAGAAACTCAGAGTAGAACCTTTGGAAATCCAAACTATTGTGTTGACAGGCTAACAAACGAATGAGTCAGACAAAGAGCTCGACATCTCCTCCTCCATCTGCTCTCCCCGTTTTACTCCTTGTCTGCCCAGAAACCAGCTGTGGTTCCACCCCTGAGCTGCATCCTTCCTGCAGCTGAGGTGTAACAGATACACCAAGAACCGGTGTTCGGATGGGTAGTGTCCCAGAAAGAACCAGGGTTCTGTCTCAAACATCACTCAGAAGTTTTCCCTCAGTTAAATTTCTCTGTCCTGTAAGTGAGGAAAAAACTTTTTTCAGGCATTTCAGGAGCTTGTTTTCTCAGTGCTTCTAAATGAAAGTGTTCATATTTTTTTAATTTGCTTTACAGAATATTTCCTGCAAGATGTTTTCACATCCCGACCAAACCATTTCAGAACCAAGGTCAGCTCCCAGAGAGGCTGCTCCAGTTGGGATGTTATTTATTCATGGAGCAGTGATGTCATCTACCTGACCATACGTGCACGGAGCACCGCTACTCTACACTGCTGTTTACCACCAGCTGTTCAATCAAGCCACCGTTTGTACAATTTGGAACAAAATATGGGTTGTAAGAAGGGTTGTTCAATGCTTTGAATATAGCCAGCTGGACTCAACTGGGAAAGATCACAAAACCTGCTGGGTCCCACATTAAGGTTCTATATGGGTGTATTATGTGGGTATGTGGGTGTACTGGTTGATGTCCATGTCTAACCCAGTTAATAAACCGAACTGTGTTCCATCTGTGACCCAGTTGGAACATAATGTATCCACCTGGGCTTCCATTTAATTACCCCCATATAACATGGCCCATTCTGAGCCCTTTATCCAGCCTGAGTAAAACCCTTATGGGGCCCATAGATTTTCTGCTCCTCTGTCTCATGCATCCCTCAGGAGTTCCTTCAACAATGTGTTGCTTTTAACTTTGTGACATTTGTTGGTGGAACATTTTCTGTCTAAAAACAGTTCTTTAGCCCTGCCCCTGGTCTCACAGTGGATGTGTTCACATTCAGACTGTACAGCTCTGTGGAAACATCTCCTCCTTTGTTCGACACACAGCTCACTCAGCACGGCCACAGGCGCTTTCTTTGTCTGAATCAAAGTGTCACCAGCAACAAAACAGAAAATCAGGAACGCCACTGATCCGGTCTGCCAGAACTGGAACATTTACACAACCCAGATACCCTGTTCTGAACACCTCCCAACCCCTGCTGAGGCAGAGATCATTACAGTGAGAGTCTGGCTTTAACATCTCCACAGAATTCAGCTGTTTTTCTCCTTCGCTCCAACTCAGAGCCGGTCCATGAATTATGGAAGAGGCGCTATATTTGGACTGGATGGAGTGGGTGGGGGGCTTTGTTCAACACACACTCACTTTAAACCTGCCTTGATGCTGATGGCTGATTGTGGTCAACATGTGTCTGTGCACATACAGATATTTCCTCCTCCCTGACTTCCCGCAGCCTCGCAGGCTGATGATCAGTTTCTAACTCAGCTTCTGTAGCTCATCCATCCTGACAAACACCCAGCAGCAGCAGGAGAAAATCCCCTGAATGACTTCATAAAGCTGCCAGACAAGCGGTAACAATCAGGCTCAAAGAGCAATTAAGCTGTTTGGTGGTGATGGTGGTGACGCCGGAGCGGCAGCTGAGCGCGTCGCTTTGCGCGCCGCTCCGGCGTCATAAAACAAAGAGTTGAGCGCAGAATCTGAGTCCGAAACATTTCAGTTCTTCGGCTCAGAGACTCCTTGTTATTCTCTGCCTCAGAAAGGCTCCTTCAATACGGCTGGGTAGGAAGGAAGGAGAGAAAACTTCCAGAGGAGTCCATCAGTCCGCTCCTTTCTGCGCGTCGGGAGCGGGAAGATGTTGGTGGAAAACACGCAGCTCCCTGTGCGGGACTCTTACCTCCACTATGAAGGTCTTCTCCTCCCCGCACACGGAAACCACCCAGAACAGGATAGGAAAGTAGCAGGTTTTCCAGCAAAACCCGGGGAGCCCCGCTCTCCGCCTGCGCACCACTCCTCCGCCTCCGCCGCCGCCTCCTCCTCCAGTCGCCATGGCTGTGTCCCCGAGATCTCCCCCTCCACCTTCTCCGCTTCCCTCCGGTGCTTTCCAGGCTCCTGCTCTGCTCCTCACAGGAGGAAAAGCTTTGTTTGCTTGAGTTTCATTCCGGTACGTTGGCCCGGTTCCTCCCTTTTCTGCTGCGAGAATGTTGCTGGTTCGGTTCGGTCCACCAGTTCAGGAGCAGTGTAACAGCTGCACGACTCGAGCTGCAATCAAACACTGATGCAGGTTTGTCGCTCCGGGTACCAGTGAGGAGGAGAAGGAGAAGAAGGAGGAGGAGGGACAGAGAGGAGGAAGATGATGGATGTTGTTGCAGGAACGCATCGTCAACAGAGAGGGCGCAACAGAGAAATTTACTCTAATTGTTTAAAGTTTTCTGGATCAGTGGTCCTCCTTTAATTCAATTTGATTCAATTAAATTCAGTTTATCTATATAGCGCCAATTCACAACACACGTCGTCTCAAGGCACTTTACAAAGTCAGTTCAGTCCAATCATCCAGGTTCCCTGTCAGATTCAGTTATTTATTCAAATTGGATAAAAAAGTTTTTCTATCTAAGGAAACCCAGCAGATTGCATCCAGTCAGTGACTTGCAGCATTCACTCCTCCTGGATGAGCATGTAGAGACAGTGGACAGTCACTGGTGTTGAATCTGCAGCAATCCCTCATACTGAGCATGCATGTAGCGACAGTGGAGAGGAAAAACTCCCTTTTAACAGGAATAAACCTCCAGCAGAACCAGAACCAGGCTCAGTGTGAGCAGCCATCTGCCACGACCGACTGGAGGTTTGAGAGAACAGAGCAGAGACACAAAGAGAACAAAGAAGCACTGATCCAGGAGTACTTTCTATGGGAAGGAAAAGTAAATGTTAATGGATGTAGCTCCTTTAGTCGTTTCATCTAGAAAGAAAGAACAGATAAACTCTGATCCAGTTTTCAAGGTTAGAGTCTGAAAGAGAGAACATAGAGTTAGTCACAGTAGAAGCTCAGTCAGTAGCCATGTCTAGGAGAGAGAAAGGGTTAAACACTGAAAGACAGGGCTATGTGGATCATCTGTAGAAGGTGAGCATTAAGTTGTTGTCAGCAGAAGCTTGGACGATTCCCCTCTCCAGAAAGGTGTCACAGGTAGACACAGAGTCAGGCCAGGTGTAGCTTCTAGGAAGAGAAAAGAGAGAACAAAGTTAAAAGCTGAAATAACAGCAAATAATGCAAAATTGGAGAGTAGTGTGAGAATGTAGCGAAGAGGGTGAAAGTGGTCATTATGTCCTCCAGCAGCCTAAGCCTATAGCAGCATAACTACAGAGATAGCTCAGGATAAACTAAGCCACTCTAACTATAAGCTTTATCAAAAAGGAAAGTTTGAAGCCTAGCCTTAAAAGTAGACAGGGTGTCTGCCTCACGGACTAAAACTGGGAGCTGGTTCCACAGGAGAGGAGCCTGATAACTAAAGGATCTGCCTCCCATTCTACTTCTACTTCTGAACAGAATCCCAACTGAGACGTTTTGAGGAGCTGAAAAGATTCCTGACACCAAAAAAGTTCTCAAAACAGAACAGATTCATAATTCTTAACTGATTTGTGAATTTAAACAGATTACAACTCTGATCAGTTTCCTTATTTTGAAACAGATTCTTTATTGTGAACAGATTCATTAGACAGATTCCTTATTTTGAACAAGTGTTGTTTTGAACAGATTCCTGACTGAACCAAATACAAGTGCTGTACTGATTTTTAACTTTAATCAGATGTTTTATTCTGAAGAGATTCCTTGTTTTGAACAGATTCCTGATCAGATTCCTCACTCCACTGAAAGTGGAAACAGTTCTGCTGGCTTCCTGAAGGTCTTTCAGGATTTGTCTTTGGTCTTTGGCTGCTTTAAGAGAAATATTTTTTGGTTTATTTGTTTGCTGAGCTTCCAGCTCTGAAGAGTGAATCACTCAGATAGAAATAAGTTCCTAAAACATCCAGCTTAGCACTGAACCACTTCTGAAGTGGATCTTTCAGCTCTTTGCTGCCAGCAGCTGTCACAAAAATACACCTTGTTCCATTTTTCTCTGATCCAATGAGGTGCAAGGTTTTTCCTGTCTCTCTTGTTGAAATGCAGACACTGTTTCTCTGATGGAGACTGTTTTTAGTGCTGACATTTCCTTTGTCCCCTTCTTGTCCATTCACTTCAATCAGCGGACATCTCAGAACAGATCCATTATGCATCAGCAGTCACTCATCCATAATTGAAGCTGCAGTGGAAGAAGCAGGTGAAGGGAGATGGCCCTGCAGTGATGTGAGCAGCGGCGGCTCCATTAGACATGTCTGAAACACAGATTTGATTATACGTCTGAGACGCGCAGAGTGCCGGTCCACAGCTCTGTCATTAGGTCCATTTCCTGCATCACAGCCGCGCTGCATTTTAAATAGCAGGAAGTCTGAGGACAGGAGAATTATCTAAAATTGTTTGTATAAATGGGCTGCACGGTGGCGCAGTTGGTAGCACTGTTGCCTTGCAGCAAGAAGGTCCTGGGTTTGATTCCCGGCCTGGGGTCTTTCTGCATGGAGTTTGCATGTTCTCCCCGTGCATGCGTGGGTTTTCACCAGGTACTCCAGCTTCCTCCCACAGTCCAGAGACATGCCTGTTAGGTTAATTGGTCTCTCTAAATTGACCGTAGGTGTATGAATGAGTGTGTGCATGGTTGTTTGTGTGTTGCCTTGCGATGGACTGGCGATCTGTCCAGGGTGTATCCTGCCTCTCGCCCATAGACTGCTGGAGATAGGCACCAGCTCCCCCGTGACCCACTATGGAATAAGCTGTAGAAAATGACTGACTGACTGTTTGTATAAATCTATCAAACTTTTCAGTCATTCAGCAAACATGGCAGGAATGTGGTCACATGACGTCTCTGTCCCGTTTAAGTCACATCACCCACAGTTCTGACCCATCGTTTCGACCCACGGTCCTCTCTGCTCTCTGACTGATGAACAACCACCACCTGAAAAGATCTCATTATACTTGAACTTCCCTCTGCCTCCTGTTCCGCCATAACAGCTCTCTGTTTCTGGGTTGAGACCCAGTTTCTTTGCCGCTGAGATGTTCTGTTCAGCTGCAGCACCGGGACTTTGTCTGCCAGCAGAACCAGAGATGCAAGGAAAACACAGTTTTGTCTCTTACTTTATATATGATGGCAGTGTGGAACTGTGTGCTTCTGTTCCCATGAGGTCAAAGTTCAGTGATGTTAGATCCTGTTAAGGAGCAGATCAGTTTCAGCAGCTCCAGACATATAAAGCCCAGAGGTGAAGAGGGTGCACTTTCTTTCTACCATGAACTGTTTGAACTCTGTGACAGCTGCAGAGCTGATTTTGATTTTAAATGCAGCTGGAAGAGTTTGACAGGTTTACCTCTGCTTCACCTCAGCCTCACTCTGATCCTGCAGGGCAAAGCTCAGGGAATCATGCAGTCATATGGGTCAGAAACCCTGAGAACGCTCTGCTCAGCTCTACTTCCTCTGAGAAGTTTCAACTCTTCCTCTCTGAGTCGACCTGCTGAGTTGAATCTGCAGCCGGAGGACAGGAAAGAAAAACGTTCCCTGGATCGACACGAGCGAGTTAAAATAAAATCTCATGTAATCTGCAGGGATATGATTCTCTGCACCAATCAGAGCAAAGATGTTGTGGTTCTTTACATGTTTGGCCAGATTATCTCACACTTTTGATTCCTAATGTGTCTCTTTAGTGTTTTAAACTTTTAAGTTTTATTCAGGATCTTTTTGTGTTCAGGTTAATGTTGATTTTATCTCTATTATAGATTTAAAACAACAATTACATAAAACTATTAAAATACAGGAAACATGACTACAATAAGTGTGGAAGAAATATGTGAATGTTTCCATGGTGTAAGCAGGGAGAGCATTTATAGCTAAGCGATCCCATTTCTGTTGCTCTGCAGTCATTCTGCATAAATCTGCAGGTGTTTATGTCTCTTACTGTTGCAGAGAAGAACGTCTGAGACAGAGAACCTACAGGGTGAAGGCCAGACCGACGCTGAATTAAATAAAGTACAAACATTAACACCTGAAGATGGAACCAGACAGGAACATGGAGCCAGAAAACACGATGATCCATCAGTAAAAGGGAAAAACTAAGAGCATCATGCATAAAACACAGCTTTGAGCTCAGATCCGATAGGAAGTAATACTGAAGTTTTCATAGATACAACAAAGTAAATCCGGTCACTTCTGTAAAAAGAAGAATACAATTAAAAGAGGCATCTATGTTTAATAAAACTAAGAAAGCTGGTGGTGCAGTCGGTTTTTCTTTGCTCACTTTTTCTTGCTGTGGACTCATTTCCTTAGACATGATGATGCTGTTTTTATAATTTATGATCTTTTTCTGGGCACTTCTTGTTTTGCTCCTTCAATCTTCGATGTTTTCTAAAGGTTGCCATCTGCATACATCCCGTTGATACCTGAGGATTTGCTCTGCTACTAGAATTTCATCCATAGAGATGTTTTCCTCTATTATTTGGTTTGATGAGGTGTCACAAACCTTTGTCATCAGACTTAACTGGACCCAAAGGGTGATCAGAACCACAGAAGAAGCTAAGTTAAAACTAAACGTTCTGAAAGTGTCACCTCTGTCTGTCTCCTGAGTCTTTGTCTTCTCTGGGAGTCTGGTATCACCTCAGCCGTGAAGTTCTCACAGTAGCTGTTTTGGAGGTGGAGCAGGAGATAATGGCTGGAACAATAGCTGCTCCATCTTTGATCTCTTTCTGTTGCTTTTCTTCTGCATTAATTTTGAGTCACCATTATTTAAACTGCTCCTAATCAGCCCGTTAACAGCTTCCCTGAGTTTCAGACCCTTCCAAGAAAAAAATTAAGGTGCATTTGCAGATTTGAGCCACCAGATGGCATCAGTCTGATGTGAATGGCTGCAGGCAGGTGACTGAACAGGTAACTGTGGGTACCTAGGATTAAAAGCAGACTGACGCAGGTGTTGATATCCAGCAGCTGAGGGCGGTGAAGGTGACTCATGCTGCAGGGATGTTAGGAATCCTGGCTGAAGACCAGCTGCAGACATGAAGAACAAGTCATGAAGTTCTCCTTTCTGATGCTCTGCTTCTTTTGTTTTCAGTGCAGGTCTTCAGGTCCAAGATTTGAGAGAAGACACTTTTCTTTTTTTACTAAACTCTTTCCAGCCAAGCCTTATTTTTTTCAAACATCTGATTTACAGATTCTGTTTGACAGATGGACATAGATTCCTTTAGGACAGAAACTTCTTCTCTTCTTCTCATACTGTCCACTTTCCAAAGACCTTAACTGAGTATCATGTTAGGATATGCAGATAAGGTTTTCTGGTGAGAGTCCTGTGCTGAAATGATCAGGAAAAATCAGTCAAAGTCTGAAGAAAAACTCTGGCAGACCTTCAGGAAGCCTGGAGAGCTGCTGATCAAGATCACTTTAAAAGATTGTGGGAAGGAAAATATCAGATCAGGAGTTTTTGTACAGCTGTATTAATGTCAGATTTTAATATATAAATATAACCATAATCAAGTGGAATATTTGGTTTATTCAGCATTATACTTTAATTGAGTTGGATGTTTATTATTAAAGGGATTATCTTTGTCTTTTGTTGCTGTTCGGAACTGAATTCATTCATTTCATACCTCTGATGATCTTTCTGTTTCTTTTTTTCTGATTTCCTGCTGACTTCTTTCTGTTTTGAACCTGTGGAGGATCTAAAGCCTGAAACAGATCCAGATTAGCTTTGATCCCTTTAATAAATCCCTCTTTATTCCACTGCAACAAAGGACCAAACCACAGATGGTCAAATCCACCGCACCCTGTGGGGAAACCCGGTTTCTATTTCTGTCACAACCTGACAGCTAGTGCGTCTGCATTTAGCAACACTTTTTATTCACCATGAGGACAACATGAGGTCCTTCGCATCAGATAAAAACAGAAGGCTGGGGAAAAACAACCACAAACAAGGTCTGAAAACCAGACGTGATGTTGGTATGAAGGACTGAGGATGAGGAGGAGGAGACACAACAAGCATTAATCTTCTGAGATCACAATAATACATTAAAATGAAAATTTAAATAAAGTAAAAAAAGACATAAATAAAATAGAAAAGATTTTTGACCTAATTCAAACTATTGTTACCAAAGTTAATAACTGTGACATTAATAATATTTAAAATCAAGATGAGGTCAAACTAAAATAAAATAAATTAAACAACACACGAAGTCAATTAACAAATAAATATTATTTTCTAAAAGCTTAAGTTTGCTTTTAGTATCTGTTGCCTTCAGTAATTGTAATATTGATTTTAATACTGAACATTTATTTCATGTTGGCTGCACTTTATTAAAGTTCTGCTCCTTATTCTTCAGCTCCCAGCATTTCCTGAAGCTGAATTCATGAAGCGATCATTGATCCAAGTCAAACATCTGCAACATTAACCAACAAATCAGCAGTAAACTGTGTTTAAATGCTGCAATCTGCAAACATGTGACCTTAATGCATTTATTGTTCGCACAGAAATGAGCTCTGCTTTTACTTCAGGAGGACTTTTAGCAGATGTAGATTCAGTGTGAACATCTTAATAAATCCCTTTCCATGCTGAAGCTCAGGTTGCATTGTGGTGTTAAGCCCTCGGCATGAAGGAGATCCCTCTGAACAACCACCGTCGAGCAACTAACAAGCCTGAGGATTCATCCAGGAGACACATCATGGAAAACCAGGAATGTTTTGTTTGTTGTGTGGAACCAACAGAGCAAACATGACTCCTCTTCCTCATACAGCCGCTTGGTTTAAACTACAGTTCGAGCCTGGTATCAGAAATGCTAAGATCCAGGAAATAAACAGAACCACAACCTGTGACATCAGGAACATTGTTACAGTTGGTTTCAGTTAATGCTGAGCTGTTTTTAACCTGAACTCCTCCAGATTTTCCAATAAAATGCTCTGTATTCATATTCTTCACGCAGCTTCCCTGTTTTTTGTCCTTTGGACCTCTTTCTGTCGTTTTATGAAGACACGTTGTTGGTTCTGTGTTTTCTGTTCTGGGAAATGCCTCCGTGTTGCAACCTTTTCTCAGGGTTGAACCTGAACCTGATTTTGTGTTTGACTTCACATCAAACTCGTGGTGAGCTACGATTTAGGTGGGAGGTTCTGATTCCTGCAGCAGCTTGTTATTTCTGGCCTTCCAACCTTAAAGACTTGGAGCTCATCACCAAAGATAAATGATCTAAATACCAGAGGAAACATGGAAAAGCTGCTCAGCTGCTAGAAGAAGGTTTTAAATCTTCTTCTGACAGATATTTGTCTCATTTCCAATCAGAAACAAACTTCTTGGCTTGTTGGACTTTGACACACCCGGACCTAGAATGTTTCTTTCCAAACTTGGACCTGACGGCTTTTGTACCACCTTCATAAAACCATCTGGACTTCTATCTTTTCATGGAACCAGGGTCAGCTGTGGAACAGGTTCCCAGAGCTCCCAGGTCAGGAGGTCATGCAGGTTTTGAAGTAAAGCTTTGGGAACATCTTGATGTTTCCTCATCCAGAAATGGTTTCCAGAAGTTGAGAGAGAGAGAAATGCTTGAAAGGGCAGAAAAACTTACTATACTACACATGTGTTGGGGGTTATGATTATTGATTGATTAATCTTGATCAATAATTATAATTACAAATCATAATTTAACAAAATCAATTTCTTAACCAAAATCCTCATTTATGAATCGAGACCAGAGATGTTTCTGGTGTTGTAATTGTGGCTCAACGCCTTTAACAATTACAACCGTTAAATACTCCGTAATAATTCATAACTATTGCTGGAGATGTCACTGTTTAATCGACCGTTTCTGCCGAAACGTGGGGAACTTTTAACCTTATCTTGACTGACAAATCACTCTTGCACACAATGAACACAAAACGCTCTCTTTTTATCTATGTGAATATTTATTAATCTTCACCTATTCAACATGCAAAATTCTACATGACAAGGGTAACACATCTAACTAAGTAAAAATAAAGAAAACAGCAGTGGGTGTTGAATCAACCAGCAGTTATGGCACAATTGAGAATATGACGAAGAGGTGTGGTGGTGAGTGGAGAGTAGTCGGGGGCGCAACTCCAACTGTATTCAGTGATGTCTTGATCATAAAACGTCCCCCAACTCCTGAGCAGACAAAGAGTTATAAACCTTTTGGCGGCAAGCTAGCAAGCAGTGAGGTTGAAGACAAAGGAAAATGGAGAATTTCACCATGAGGTGATTTTAACAGTCCAGTCTTACCACACACCTGTGCTGACTCTCAGATGGTAAAACACGCACAGAGCTAGGAACACGGCGGCTCAAAGTTTCAATAACAAGGTTACATGCACATATCGTTCAGAACACATGAGATCCTAACTAGCGATTCTGATCGCTTCTACAACCTCTGACCCTGACCAGGCCTTCTAATAAAGAAATAAAAATAAAGGATGGGTTTTACTTGGTGAAGCTTCCTTCTGGGGCAGCGAGTGGGAGGGAAAGATGGGGGTTGAAGCGTTGCTGCGCGTCCGCAGCTCAACTCCAGGAAAGCGGTCAGTTCCCGTCCTTTGGCCTTCTTGACGAAAAGGAAAAATATGATCTGACCATCAAAGTCGACTAGGGATGAAAACACGGTGGCGGTTCGTTCCTCGAACTCCGTGTTTTTAGTTACGTGTTAAACTCACGTCTTCGATTGGCAAAGTGACATTTCTGGCCTTCCTAGTCCAGAAACCTCAGTTATGAATTGTTCGTTGGCCAACGAGAGAGAGAGAAATAAATGAAGACTTCACGTGGGATCTCTTCTTCTCCAGAGGATGCTTCAGTTGCGTGGTAACCGTGTCAAGATTTCCAGCTGAAGGCGGGGTTTTCAACATGGAGGTCTCCATATATAGCGCCCTGTGACGTCAGACTTGGGCGTGTCATATCAGCCGCCATGTCCTGGATACAAAATGGCCGAAAGCACCAGGAGGCCTGGTGTCTGTGCAAGTAGTCCAATATTCAGCAACAAGTGGTCCAACAACATGGTAGACAGGTTTAAATGTATTAGTTTTATACGATTACAGCAGATTCAGCTTTTACCCACAGTCCAAATATTTAATTCAAAGTGAGGTCCAAACGTGGAAAGAAATTCCAGAATGTGTGAGTCAATGTTTCCAGAACCGTCAGAATTAATAATTATCTGGACATAAATCTGGACATGGTCACATCTGGACCAGAGGGGGCACAACACAAGGCTACAAACACACACACACACACACACACACACACACACACACACACTCTTGTTTTGCTAAATGTATTGAGGACCATGTGTTGACTTCCATTGATTTTCAGTCATTTTCAACCCTTTCTATGCCCTAACCCTGACAATAACCCTAAACTCAATTCACACCCTGGTCCTAAACCGTTAGCAAAATAGGTCGTGAGGACCAGCAAAATGTCCTCACTTTGGTACAAACGGTCCTCAATTAGATGGTGAAATCGGGAAAATGGTTCTCACTGTGATGCCAAGACAGGAACACACACACACACACACACAGTGTGCAAATTCAAGGACTTTGATACAAACAACCAAGAACCACACATCCAGAACAAAGAGCTTGACAGTCTGAGGCTGAATGTAGGAACAGAAGCAGCTGGGAGAGGCAGGAAAAGTGCTGCATCCTGCAGATAACAGCCAGCTGCGTGCGAGGAAATGCTGCCGGAGTATCTAAACATGTGGTGTTTACAGTGAGCTGCTGCAGCCTGATGCTGGTTCTGCAGGCCTACATGAGATCACCCTGCAGAAGAAAACACCAACCAGTTTTACTTCTGACAACAAACAGCGCTGACAGAGCTGATCTCAACTGTTTTTAGTTCACAAGTCACCAAGCACCACAGCTTACACTGAAACAGAACCAGCAACAACCCTGATTTGTGCTGAAGTACTGAGCTGACACACCGGTCAACAGTTCTAAATTGGTTGGGTCAGGACAGGACATAGGTTGCAGGAGGTAAACTGGTTGACAGTGATGGAGGACCCTGCTGAGGTCAGCAAAGCCACGAAAGCTCAGGCTGATAACATCTTCACGGTTTCCGTCACACAAACATTTTTTATCTCTGAGTTTGTCCCAGAAATGATCCATTTAAGCTCATTTCATTGTTCAGTCCAGCTTTGGGACTTGGTGGTCCATTGTCCATGATGTGGTCCAGGACCCAGATCCTGGGACTTGACTTCCTGACAGGAAAACATATGTTCTGAGGTTCAGGAAGCAGTACTGAGACCAGTCCTGTCAACAGGTCCAAACATCCAACTGAAAACCAGCAGCTAAACTTCATTATTTCTAATGAAGACAAGAGAGGCAGGTCTGTAAAAAAAACTAAAAAACAGACAATATGTGAGCAGGAAATAGCTTTAAAAGCATCAAGGATGTAGAACTAGAGTCCAAAGAAGACAGAATCATGTTCAGTTTCTGTGTGAAACAAACAAACTGATTTTGGACTCATTATAAACCCAATGCTGCATAAAACAGCTTAACTACAGTTCAGCAAAAAACAGAGGATTTGCAAAAGGAAATTCTTCTCTGTCAGTTTAAGCTGGTTCTGGTTAGGGATCATTATCGGTGTATGTAAATATCTGGATTTCACTGTATCTAGCCTCAAAGCTCTTGATAAGACTAAAGAAAAAATAAATTCTGAACAGGTTTATTTTGTTTGTAATTGTTTCAGATCAATAACATAAACCTGTAGATGTTTCTTGTAGAGAGTGCTTTATGAGTTTTCAGACTTTAGTTTATTTACACAGCTAGAGGTGTTCTTTTATCTTCTAGACGTAAAAACTGGCTCAGAGTTCAGAGTTGTCTCTCTCTCCTACATGAAACCACTGAAGGAACTACTACTACCTTTAACATTTTGGGTTTCTTTCCCATAGAAAGTACTCCTGGATCAGTGCTTCTAAGGTTTTTTCTGTCTCTGCTCTGTTCTCTCAAACCTCCAGTGGGTCGTGGCAGATGGCCGCTCACACTGAGCCTGGTTCTGGTTCTGCTGGAGGTTTCTTCGTGTTAAAAGGGAGTTTTTCCTCTCCACTGTCGCTACATGCATGCTCAGTATGAGGGATTGCTGCAAAGTCAACACCAGAGACTGGGTTTCCTTAGATAAAAAAAACCTTTAACCAGTTTGAATAATAAACTGAATCTGACTGAACTGTTTGTTAGGATTAATTGGAAACTGACTGGAAATCTGTATGATTGATTGAATTGACTTTGTGAAGTGCCTTGAGACAATGTGTTGTGAATTGGCACTATATAAATAAAACTGAATTGAACTCAATTTATATCTAAATTTATAAAATCCAGTTTGCTCCAAATTCAGCTGTGAGGACATTTATCTTAATTTTTTGTTTTTGTTTTATTGTACTAAACAGTAAAACAGCAGCAATCTGTTCAAATTTGAACAAGAGGAAAACTTCAGAAACAAATGAGAAGGAAAGTCACAGAAATCTATCAGTCTGGAAAATTTTCTAAAGCCATTTTTAAAGCTTTGGGACTCTAGCGAACCACAGCGAGAGCCATCATCCACAAATGGAGAAAACGGAACAGTGATGAATCTTCCCAGGAGCAGCCAGCTATGGTGGCCGGGGGGTGCAAAACACTTTTACAAGTACCGAAACAAATTTACATTTCAGAAAATAAATTTACATTTCAGAAAACAATTTAACAAGATGCGAAAAAAATTTACATTTCAGAAAACAAATTTACATTTCAGAAAACAAATTTACATTTCAGAAAACAAATTTACATTTCAGAAAACAAATTTACATTTCAGAAAACAAATGTACATTTCAGAAAACAAATTTACATTTCAGAAAACAATTTAACAAGATGCGAAAAAAATTTACATTTCAGAAAATCAACCGGAAAGGGAATGTACCAACGCCGAGGCTGACCCGGAAGTCAGCCTCAGGGCTGCATCCTTCGAAGGCCGTATTTGTAGGCCGATTACGTCACAGCGCGGCGACGAAGGCTGTCCCAATTCATGAATCATGACTCCCTCAAATGTGTCCTTATTTTGCTCGATTTGAAGGATGCGTTGTGAGTATCCTTTGCAGCTCATCATTTCCCATCATTCATTGCGGGTCGAAGCGGATTGGTCAAACAGGGGAAGCCATGGCGGACCATAGCAACAAAAGCTGTGAGTAAATTGTGGAAAATTACACTTTCTGTGACACAAATTAACTTCTACAATGTTTTTAGTGCGGGAATATAACTATGTAGACGTGAAATATCTGCTTGATTTATCTAGATATCGCTTAATTTCAAACGTGCTCCAACGTGTTCGGAGTTTTCCGTTCCCACCGTAGTAACCGGCTCGCCTCGCCAGCCCTACCGGCGGTGAGGTGATCTAGCCCGGTAGAGATCTGACCGGACTATCGGCACTAAGCTCCTGCTGGCAGTCATCACAGTGAACGTTTAACACAAGTGATTTCTAACAGTTTATGTTATTATTTTAATTGTTACTGAAAATCAATTTAATATTTCAGGTGATATTAAGGTTAACCAGAATAAATGGACAGTTTTATGTAATCCAACTGTATCGCTGGAGAGTGTGATTGAGAATAAATAAGCTTTTCAATATTAATTTTAAATGAGGAAATGTGCTATATGTTTTAAATGTTTATTTATAATTCAGTTAGCATTATAATTTCTGATTCCAGATAAACCCGACGAGGAATAAACCTCCAAATGTAAATGAATCTCAGTAAAGAAGTGAAAAGTTTGAAAGAGCTTGTTTTAGACATTTGCTTAGAAATATTTTAATATTTTCTTCAAATTAAGACAAATGTAAAATAAAAAAAGGCTTTATTTTTGCTCTGATATTAAGCAAGATGTTTTTTTTTTGGTATTTTCATATTTTTTTTAGATACAAAGCAGCAGACAGGCCAGTTTATGAAACTCAGGGATCAGAACCACCACCTTTTTACTGGAGCTAAAAACTCAGCCACCGTGGCTTGGAGGTACAATAAGAACATTCTTTACAGTCAGTTTCTGTCCAGTTTCAATAACTCTTATCTTTCTAACTTTCATAAATATCCATCCAGTGATTAACATACTTCTTTCAGTTTAGGACAGTTCTAGAGAAGATGGACCAACAGGGGAAGGTCACCCCCTTGCAGGCCAAAAAAAAGTGGGACAATTTGAAAAAAAAAAAGAATTTAGATTATGTTCAGAAGTTCTCATGTCACACACAAATAAAAAAATATTTCTAAAAGTCTTGTTGGTTTCTCTGTTTAGTCAATTTTATTTTTTTTATTCCATCTAAGTTTAGGATTGTAAGTATCCAGGGTCAGGAGAGGGAGTGAAAAGCCCACTGCTGCTACTTGGCCCTGGTTTGTCTTTATGGATGAGATGTTGGGTCAGAGGTCTTCCACAACACCTCCTGTCCTGATTGCCTCCATCCCTGAGGACACTCCAGGGCCAAGCGGAGCGGTGGTCAACCAGATGGAGAAGGAAGACAGAGAGCCAGCAGGAAGGAGTCAGAAAAGAAAGAGAGACAGAGATGATGGAGTTGATCAGGGAGAACATGAGGCTACAGAGAATGGACAGACTGTTTTCCATCTTAGAAAGAATGGTACTGAAATAAGATGCTATAAAAGAAATAATATTAAGTTTTGTTCAGATAGTTTCTTAAAGTTTTAAGGTCTTCTAATACATTTCAAAATAGTTTTTGTCACTAATGTTATTTCCATTTGATCTAACAATACATCAACTTCATTTAAAGTTATAAACAGAATTTATTATGAAAAATACAAACAGCATTTTAAACAGAATGAGGGAAGAAAACATTCAAACAGATCAAGATTACAAGACAAAAGGTATAAAATAAAACTATGTACAAATATTTACAATGGAGACAGCAGGATCAACCTGAGTGACCAGTTCCTGGAAAAACCTCTTCAACAGAACCAAGAGGCAGATGTCTTTCTGAACAGAAAGTCTCTGGAGATGTGGCTAAATCTTTCACAAGGTCAGAGACATGGATGGATGCTGCAACTGAGACCTTTGGTTTGTCTTTCTGGATGTTGAGTGAAGCATCACACAGGTGGTCTGTAGATGTTTATGATGTCTCTCTCCGCTGTCCACGTCATCGTCCATCAAGTGGGTTTAAAGGGCGGCTGAATTGACGGCTGCCACATCACTAAGATGTAATCAGAAATATACAGAATTAGAAGATGGTGCTCACAAAATATTACAATTAGTTATCCCCCTCAAAAATGAATCACATCTATAATATTATACTTGGCTGGACACAGTAGTCATGTTCTGGTGGTACCTCCTCCAGGGCGGACACCTCAGCTGAAAGCTGGTCCTGCCAGAGAGCAACGCTGACTGTGTCAGTCCCGACCTCACCCTCATCCTCTTCTACAGCCTCCTCTGGGTCATCCTCTGGGTCCATGACATCCCCAGCACCAAGGCAGATGTTGTGGAGGATGGCACATGCTGTTATGACCTGAAAACTATTTAAAAGAGGGTGCATATATGTGTATATATTATGTATAATGTATATATAAAATGGATCTAGGTCAAAACGTACGTGAGGTACAAAGGTGTCGTGCACCTCCAGCGCTTGCAGGAAGATGGCCCTGAATCTGGTTTTCATCATTCCAAAAACACGCTCTATAATAGAGCGTGTTTTTGGAATGATGGCTGTTAAAGCGCTGGGCTCCCACACCTTGTCTTGTCCTCTTCTAGGGAGTGATGAGGGGGAGTGGATATTGGAGGCATGGGTACCCTCCATCAGCAAGGATAAAATGCCCTGGAGGAGGATAAACTGTACAGTGGGCTGTGGCGGAGCACCCTAGAGTCATGCACTGACCCAGGCCAGCCCACATACGTGTCAATAAAATGGCTCTCAGAAACTGCCAGCAGGATTATGGAAGGGAAGAGTTTCCTGTTCCTGTAGCACTGACCATCAGGGCTGCTTGGACACCTGAAGCGGATATGGCAGCCGTCAATTGCACCCACAGCTTTAAGAAAAGCTCTGTGGCGTCCAGCCCTGCAAACTCACGGGACACTGCCTTAAATCCTCAGGGGTCTTTAGAAGGTAGATGACTTGGTGACGAATAGCCACGATCTCCTCTGTAACTCTGTGGACGATGCGATGGACAGTAGATCGAGGCATCCCAAACACTCTGCAGACCACTCTGTAGGATGTGCCACTTGCCACCAAGAAAATAAAAACCAAGGTCTCAATAGTAGCACCCATCCATGTTGCCTATCCTGGTGCAAAAGATTAAGCAGCACTGCCAGAGACTCCCTGCTCAGCTGAAAATCAGGCCTGGTGTCCTCCTGGTTGAAGAAACCTTTCAGGACTGGGACACTCAGGTTGATCCTGCAGTAAAGAGGTCTGATCTAGAAAAGGGAAGAATGGAGATGGAAAAACACATTATTTTTAAGGCATGCTTCTGGATATTTTAAGTGATCAAAGCAAGAAGATACTAATACACCAAAAACACTGCATTATTATATAATTATCTAAGAACAGCCAGAGGGGATCAAATACTTTATAATTCCCATCTATCTTAAAATTTAAAGTTGTTGTTTATAATATATATATATATATATATATATATATATATATATTTATATATATATAAAATATGTCAACATATATTAGCCATAAAGTTGGTATCTCTTTGTTTATTGGCTAGTTAAATCAAACATCTTTTTTATCTGAACATGATTGTCTCTGGATTGTACCTGGAATCAGAAATTATAATGCTAACTGAATTATAAATAAACATTTAAAACATATAACACATTTCTTCATTAAAAATTAATATTGTAAAGCTTATTTATTCTCAATCACACTCTCCAGCGATACAGTTGGATTACACAAAACTGTCCATTTATTCTGGTTAACTTTAATATCACCTGAAATATTAAATTGATTTTCAGTAACAATTAAAATAATAACATAAACTGTTAGAAATCACTTGTGTTAAACGTTCACTGTGATGACTGCCAGCAGGAGCTTAGTGCCGATAGTCCGGTCAGATCTCTACCGGGCTAGCTCACCTCACCGCCGGTAGGACTGGCGAGGCGAGCCGGTTACTACGGTGGGAACGGAAAACTCCGAACACGTTGGAGCACATTTGAAATTAAGCGATGTCTAGATAAATCAAGCAGATATTTCACGTCTACATAGTTATATTCCCGCACTAAAAACATTGTAGAAGTTAATTTGTGTCACAGAAAGTGTAATTTTCCACAATTTACTCACAGCTTTTGTTGCTATGGTCCGCCATGGCTTCCCCTGCTTGACCAATCCGCTTCGACCCGCAATGAATGATGGGAAATGATGGGCCGCGAAGGATACTCACAACGCATCCTTCAAATCGGGCAAAATAAGGACACATTTGTCGGCATTTGCTCGGAATGATTCATGAATTGGGACAGCCTTCGTCGCCGCGCTGTGACGTAATCGGCCAACAAATACGGCCTTCGAAGGATGCAGCCCTGAGGCTGACTTCCGGGTCAGCCTCGGCGTTGGTACGTTCCCTTTCCGGTTGATTTTCTGAAACGTAAAAGTGTTTTCTGAAACGTAAAAGTGTTTTCTGAAATGTAAATTTTTTTTTCAGAAATGTAAATTTGTTTCGCATCTTGTTAAATTGTTTTCTGAAATGTAAATTTGTTTCGGTACTTGTAAAAGTGTTTTGCACCCCCCGGCCACCGTAGCTGGCCGACCATAACTACCCCAAGAGCACAGCGACGACTCATCCATGAGGTCACAAAAGACCCCAGAACAACATCCAATGAACTGCAGGCCTCACTTGCCTTAGTTAAGGTCAGAGTTCATGTCTTCACCATAAGAAAGAGACTGGGCAAAAATGGCCTGAATGGCAGAGTTTCAAGACGAGAACCACTGCTGAGCTAAAGGAACATTAAGGCTGATCTCAATTTCTCCAGAAGACTTCTTGATGATCCTCAAGCCTTCAGGGAAAAAAACTCTGTGGACTGACGAGACAAAAGTTGAACATTCTGGAAGGTTCGTTCGTTCGTTCGTTCGTCGTCTTCCGCTTATCCAGGACCGGGTCGCGGGGGCAGCAGACTCAGCAGAGACGCCCAGACGTCCCTCTCTCCAGACACCTCCTCCAGCTCCTCCAGGGGGAGCCCAAGGCATTCCCAGGCCAGCCGAGAGACATAGTCCCTCCAGCGTGTCCTGGGCCGTCCCCTGGACCTCCTCCCGGTGGGACGTACCTGGAACACCTCCCGAGGAAGGTGTCCAGGAGGCATCCGGTATAGATGCCTGAGCCACATCAACTGGCTCCTCTCGATGTGGAGGAGCAGCGGCTCTACTCCGAGCTCCTCCCGGATGGCCGAGCTCCTCACCCTATCTCTAAGGGAGTGCCCGGCCACCCTACGGAGGAAGCTCATTTCAGCCGCTTGTATCCGTGATCTCGTTCTTTCGGTCATGACCCAAAGTTCATGGCCATAGGTGATGGTAGGAACGTAGACCGACCAGTAAATTGAGAGCTTTTCTTTTCGGCTCAGCTCTCTCTTCACCACAATGGACCGGCACAGCGCCCCCATTACTGTGGCAGCCGCACCGATCCGTCTGTCGATCTCCCGCTCCATTCTTCCCTCACTCGTGAACAAGACCCCGAGATACTTAAACTCCTCCACTTGAGGCAGGAACTCCCCTCCAACCTGAAGAGGACAAGCCACCCTTTTCCGGTTGAGTACCATGGCCTCGGGCTTGGAGGAGCTGATCCTCATCCCAGCCGCTTCACACTCGGCTGCGAACCGCCCCAGCGCATGCAGTAGGTCTTGGCTAGAGGGGGCCAGCAGGACCACGTCATTCGCAAAAAGAAGAGACGAAATCCACTGGTCCCCAAACCAGACCCCCTCCGGCCCTTGGCTGCGTCTAGAAATCCTGTCCATAAAAGTTATGAACAGGACCGGCGACAAAGGGCAGCCCTTCTTATAAAGGGGACCACCACCCCAGTCTGCCAGTCCAGAGGCACTGTCCCCGACCGCCACGCAATGTTGAAGAGGCGTGTCAACCATGACAGCCCTACAACATCCAGACACTTGAGGTACTCAGGGCGGATCTCATCCACCCCCAAAGCCTTGCCACCGCGGAGCTTTTTAACCACCTCGGTGACTTCAGCCTGGGTGATGAAAGAGTCCAACCCCGAGTCCCCAGCCTCTGTTTCCACCACGGAATGCGTGATGGCAGGATTGAGGAGATCCTCGAAGTACTCCTTCCACCGCCTGATAATGTCCTCAGTCGAGGTCAGCAGTCCCCCGCCCCCACTATAAACAGTGTTGGCAAAGCACTGCTTCCCCCTCCTGAGGCGCCGGACGGTTTGCCAGAATCGTTTCGAGGCCAACCGGTAGTCCTTCTCCATGGCCTCACCGAACTCTTCCCAGGCCCGAGTTTTTGCCTCTGCCACAGCCCGGGCCGCAGCACGCTTGGCCTCATGGTACCCGTCAGCCGCCTCAGGAGTCCCACAAGCCAACCACAGCCGATAGGACTCCTTCTTCAGCTTAACAGCATCCCTTACTGCCGGTGTCCACCACCGGGTTCTGGGATTGCCGCCACGACAGGCACCGCAGACCTTACGGCCGCAGCTATGGGCAGCAGCATCGACAATAGATGCAGAGAACATGGTCCACTCGGACTCTATGTCTCCAACATCCCCCGGCATCTGGTCGAAGCTCTCCCGGAGGTGGGAGTTGAATACATCCCTGGCCGAGGGTTCCGCCAGGCGTTCCCAGCAGACCCTCACTAAGCGCTTGGGCCTGCCAAGTCTGTCTGGCTTTCTCCTCCTCCAGCGGATCCAACTCACCACCAGGTGATGATCAGTGGACAGCTCAGCCCCTCTCTTCACCCGAGTGTCCAAAACATGCGGCCAAAGGTCTGATGATACGACAACAAAGTCGATCATCGACCTCCTGCCTAGGGTGTCCTGGTGCCAAGTGCACTGATGGACACCCTTATGTTTGAACATGGTGTTCGTTATGGACAATCCGTGACTAGCACAGATGTCCAGTAACAAAACACCACTCGGATTCAGATCGGGGAGGCCATTCCTCCCGATCACGCCTCTCCAGGTGTCACTGTCGTTACCCACGTGGGCGTTGAAGTCCCCCAGCAGAATAATGGAGTCCCCGGGAGGGGCACTATCCAGCACCCCCTGACAGGGACGCCAAGAAGGCCGGGTACTCTGCACTACCACTCGGCCCGTAGGCCGAAATGATAGTCAGAGACCTCTCCCCAACCCGAAGGCGCAGGGATACAACCCTCTCATCCACTGGGGTAAACCCCAACACGAGACGGCTGAGCTGGGGGGCAACAAGAAAACCCACACCAGCCCGCCGCCTCTCCCCGTGGGCCACTCCAGAGTAGAAGAGAGTCCAACCCCTCTCAAGGAGATGGGTTCCAGAGCCCACGCCGTGCGTGGAGGCGAGCCCGACTATTTCTAGTCGATATCTCTCGACCTCCCGCACAAGCTCAGGCTCCTTCCCCCCAAGCGAGGTGACATTCCACGTCCCTAGAGCCAGCCTAAGCATCCGGGGATCGGGCCGCTGAGGTCTCCACCTTCGTCCGCCACCCAATCCTCTTTGCACCGGTCCCTCACGGTTCCCCCTGCAGGTGGTGGGCCCACTGGGGGGTGGCCTCGCGTCTCTCGTTCGGGCTTGGCCCGGCCTGGTCCCGCGAGGAGCAACCCGGCCACCAGGCGCTCTCCGACGAGTCCCGACCCCAGGCCTGGCTCCAGGGTGGGACCCCGGCTCCGCCGTACCGGGCGACGTCACGTGCCTCAATATTTTGTTCTTCATGAGGGGGTTCTTGAACCATTCTTTGTCTCCTTGAACCGTCACCTTAACATGGTGGAGGGGTTTGAGTGCTCAAATGATCCTAGAGGCTATGTTGTCTGGGGCCTAAATGCCCCTGGTAGGGTCTCCCATGGCAAACAGGCTCTAGGTGATGGGTCAGACAAAGAATGGTTCAAGAACCCCTCATGAATAACATTCTGGAAGGTGTGTCCCGTTAAATCTGGTGTGAAAGTAGCACCACATTTCAGTAAAAGAAAATCATACCAGCTGTAAAATATGGTGGCGGCAGTGTGATGGTCTGGGGCTGCTTCAGGACCTGGAAGACTTGCTGTGATAAATGGAACCATGATTCTGCTGTGTACCAAATGGTCCTGAAGGAGAACGTTATTAGATTTACGGGGCAATCACCTTTTCATACAGGGCCACGTGGGTTTGCTTCTTTGTCCCTTAATAATAAAAACCTTCATTTAAAAATGCATTTTGTGTTTTCTTTGACTAATATTTAAATTCGTTTGATGATCTAAAACACTTAAGTGTGACAAACATACAAAAAAGAGAAATCAGAAGGAGGCCAAACACTTTCACACCTCTGTATTAACATGATAAAAATGAATGCAACACTCATCAGTTTTTTGTTTTATTAAAATTTGTTCATCTTAAAAATGAAGACCAACGTTCACATTTTGCCATGAATAATAAATGTTAAACATAAAACAAGTAATCAGGGCTTTTTTTTCCCAAATGACATTTTCTGAACTATATGTACAATAAAAATACAGATTATTCAGCTGAGCAGATCAAATTCTGTCGCCAGTTCAACTGAAGGTAATAATGGAAACAAATGTTCAAAATCTCACGAGTCGTAAACAAACAGATCATGTGATCACTGCTTATTTCTTACCGCCGAGGTTAAAGCCCTGATGTGCCTTCAGAACCAACCCAATGGAAGCAGCACAGCAGAACTTCACAACAGAACATCATCATCTGCTCTGCTGTGAAGAAAATGCCCTGAAACTTCAAAGTTTTATGTCTCATTATCGCTCAGCAGAATCAAATATTCTGCTGCTTCTGTTAACATCGTTACTGTTGATGTTCCTGCGCTGAACAGAAGAAAATCTCACGGTTGTCCCTCATTCAGTTCATTAGAGACAGAACAGTAAGAAACATGGCTGTAAACCTTAAGGCGGGATGATCAAGGCACGTGTTACCAGGAAATCAGGAGGAGGTTTTATTTTCCCTAATGATCACATTCCTAAAAACTGGAGATAACAGCTTTCTTTTTAAACATCGCACATATAACAAAATAAAACAATGAATTAATAAAAATAAACATGTGTTTTCTCCTGATTCTACATAGTAAACTTGATTTCTTTTCTCTTTTTATGGTAACTGGAATTTCAATGCCATCAGATATCAGTAAGTCGTTCTCCCCTCTCGACATCATTATTTGCACTTGTGCTCGAATCCCTGCAGAGGCTTTTAGGATTCAACAAGGTTTTTCTGCATTCAAGTTAGGAGAGATAGAACACTGAATCTCACTATACGCTGATGACGCTTTAATGTTTATTACTAATCCTGAGAATCTCATTGCTCCTTTATTATAGGCCAGTTTGGTCCCATCTACCACCGGGTTTTGCATCGGCCTGGGTAATTCCTGACAGGGTCTCAGAAAATGTTAAAGCGCCCTTTGAACTCAATTTTAAAACAATGGTTGACATCTGCTAAAAATGACTTCAAAAGGTAGTTCGGTCTCCTATTGGTTGAATAAGATTGGTTAAGATGAATGTTCCTTCAAGGATTCTGCCATTTCAGATCAAGAGAAGATTTATTTTAGGAACTAAATGATCTTTGTCAAATAGAACATAGCAAGAAAAAAGGCCCAGGATGAAAGATGAAGACATACAGGTACTGGTAGACTGAAGCAGGCCAGACCCCCCACTCTGATACTGGGTCTGTGCTGCTGACACAATGTTAAATTGACTTTTTGTAAAAAATGTTTCTCTCTTATCTCTGTTACTGTTGACAGAACCAGGGAATTATGCACTTTTATGTTGTACCTTATTGTTTTTTTCTGCTTCTGGGTAAACTGGGAAAATCTATGCTGGAATGTTTCAAAATGTTTGTTCCTGAAAATTCATAAAGCTTCAATTGGAAAGAAAAATCAGTAAATTGGGAATCTTTGTGTCTTTAATTTCCAGCTGCATCCTCTAACTGAAGCCAACTGGGTCACTCTACGGCCTCATCCAGGGAATGTTTAATTCTGCATTAATGAAACTTAATAATACATTAGCTTTCAACACGATGTATTAGTTTAGCTATAATTTTTACAGGATTTATTAAAATAACCTGACATTTTAATAACTTTAAGAGTTTCACTTATTTTAAACTCTAATTGCTTCCAATTGTTGCCGGGGGTTGAAACTATATTTAAACTATATTTAAAGTCTTTACACACTAAAATGGTTATATGGTTGTATTTATTTACAGCAACATTTGGGGAAAAGTGTTCCTGGAGTGTCGAGTTAAGGTTTAATCAAGTATTAGCTCTTTGCTACAACCTTGGTTTCTAGAACATGATGAGTAAACAGTAGATGATGAATTAGAAAGGGTTGAAAACCAAGATCATCCTAAAAACAGACATACAGTTGGTCCTTATTTCGTTTCAGGAGGGAAACTAAACAGCATCTCAGAGCCAAAATGGCTGCCTTAGTTTGATTTCCACATTTCCAGACAGTGGAAGATAATAAAGAGCTTATTAAGGATTAAAAAGATCTCTGATAAGGACCAAGCAGTCCTTAGTTGTACAGTCGGACATAAAGGAAGCCTCTGATATGTTCTTCAGTTTTTGCTCTTGAGCTCAAAGCGGCTGTAAACCTGCTTAGTTTTCAGCTTGTTGTAGTGGTTCACCAGGTCCAACTTGCTGTGGCCTAACGTCATTCGCTTCTGGTCCTGGCGACTCATGAGCCCCGGCGGAGACATTGGCGGTGGCGGGCACTGCTGGCTCTCTGGTTCTGGCTGAGAGAGCTCTGGTCCCCCCCAGGGTGAGGAGTTCAGAGGGGATGGTGACCTACGGAAGTTGTAGGTCTCTTTATCTTTGGAAGAGAATGGCAGGAGTTTGTCGGACATTTTGTTGAGGAGCTGGCTGGGGGGTGTCCTTTGCTTCGGGGTGTGTATAGTATCATTGAGTGGGAAAGGTGTCTGGATCTTATGGTTCAGGTTTGTGTTTGGGCTGCTTTGAAACAAGGTGGGTTTGAGGTCATACAAGCCCAGTCCCTGAAATTTAGTGGAAGCGCTGCCAATATTTGCTCGCAAGTGTTCAACTGGGTTGGGCTTGTTCCACTCAATGCTTGTTGATTGAGCATAAGTTGGTAATTGGCGATCGGTAATGGGGTTGTGACTGGTTCCCCCATTTGGAGAACCTCGCAGCCCCAAGGCTTGTCCTCCTACTCTTAGTGCACCTCCAGTTCTTCGCTCTGGGCTTTGGAGAGACGAGCTGGCTGACTCCTTCTCATGAACCTGAGTGACTTTGTAGACGTTTGAGGTCATTCCAGGAGCCATCTTAATACTGGACACGCTGTTACTTGATTGGCTGCTGGAGTTTTCAGAACAACTCCTGTCCCGCTGCCTGCAGGAAGAAACACATTCAAGGTCAACTCACTGAAATAACATCACTCCATCAAGAAATGGCAACGGAGGGGGATTTCCACTAAATGGTTCCAGTACTGACCCAGTTCTGAAGTTTGCTTGGAAGGAGCTCTTTCTATGAGGACTCTGGCACCATAAAACAGGTTTAATCTTGGAACTAATACACTACAGAAAGAGCCTCGTCATAAAAAATGTGTAAAACCTTTGGGTCTGTTTGAAGAGAAACTCTTGGTGAGACCCAACATACTCACCAACAAAACCGGCCAATCCTTCCAAATCTTTGAAGGTACGAACCAAATTCAACCAGTGTTTACATTTTCCGGAGGTTCTAAGGAATTAACTGTTACAGGTCCACAACAGGTGAACAAGACCAAATCCCACTCAGGACATTTTCCACCTAACTGACTCCAGTTCGAAACTGAGGCCAGCGAACCCGTTCTTTCTTCTCTATTGGCATGAAAATGAACCAAAAACCAGCAAACCAAGGCAGGTGAAAAATGTAGAGAGTGAATTAATGAGAATAGAAAAGCACATCCCTGTAGATAAATAACTTCAGGTGTGATCTGAGGTCTTTACTCTCCACAACTCCAATTAATATGACCCAGAAAGCTAATTAACACAACTAAAGTAATGATCTGACATATTCCTAATTATTTGCTTTGTTCCTCTGGCCTTTGCATTAACCTGCAAGTTTCTACAGTTTCATCTGAAGCATTCATTCAAATTGAGGGTTTCTGAGCTCATTCTGAAATGACCATATCAACAGAGAAGATGTGTGAATTATTAGGAACATCTCATGCTGAGGTACCGTGAGATGAAGCTGATTCTACTGGATTCTTTTCTGGTTTCACTTGAACACGCAAACAAAATCAGTTTTATTTTGTATGAAGATTCTTCCTCCATGGTGCATTTTATGTCTCCAGTTCCCACCTGGATCCATCTAACATCTGACATGTTGAACATATCCATACCTGTCAGAGTATAAGTCCAGTCCCAGGGGCCCAGCGATCCCCATGCTTATCCCAGGGGCCAGAAAGGGCTGGTATGATGGGTAATAAGGCATCTCTTCATCTTTTGTGTTGAATCTGTCGATTATCTGCGAGTCGGCATACAGACAGCGAAACTCCCGATCGAAGCTGTCTGCGATGCAACCTGAGAAATGCATCACCATGTTGCTGTGCACCTGAGCCGACAACCAGGTGAAACTGCAGAGAGGAGGAGAAAACTCGGATTCAGCTTTTTATCTTCTAAAATATAAAGTTCAGGAGGTAAAACCAGGCGACTTTACACAAAGAATTCATTTCATTATCATTGCTCTGACCATCAGCAAATAAAAGGCTACTGCAGGAGCTTCTGGTGTAAGATGAGAGTTTCAGTAACAACCAGGGTTAAGAACCGACTTTGTTCCTCCTGAGGCTCAGTGTGAGGCCATCAAACTGAGTTATTAACATCAGGTAAATAAAATGAGATGTGCAGAAATGATGAAACAGAAAATTATTGCTGCACCGAGCATCTATCAGCATTTATTGTGTAAATGATCTCCCTCCAGCTGATAAAACCAGCTTTCAGTCAGCGTTAACCGTTTCCTGGTAGAAGATGACTCACTGCTGTGAGTTCAACGGGCACGTCTATTTAGTTGAAATAATAAAAACCAATTCAGAACCGGTAATTACATCCAAAAACATTGATTCAGTACTAATACAAAAATTTAAAAGCTTAACGGTAAATCCAACTTCATTATAATAAATCAAGATATTGGATCTAATATTAATGTAACTCTGCCAGAAAGGATAAATGTGGTTAATGAGAAAAGTGATCAAGCATCTATTAAAACCTGCATGTCTGTCAGATATGAAATATTAAGGCTCCTATTTTAAACTGATATTAGCAAAATATTATAAAAAAATCATAGAAATTAAAGCTTTGTTTGAACCTTTCAATGATGGAAATATAACAGCAATAATAATAACAACTATTACTATTATTATCAATAATAATATCAATATTATTATTATTAATAATAATAATGATAATGCACCACTTCACCGCCTCCCAAAGTGCATCTAGATTTTTATCTTTTAGTTTCCAGAAGGAGTTTCCTCTTAAATAAAAACTGATTAGGATGGGAAATTTTATTTAAAAATGTGCACTAAAATACTAAAAACTTTTTTAAAATGACAAAACTGTAACGTTCTTTTTAAGCTTCCAGGAAAGGCAGAATCTGTCTAAAATAAAATAAATTAGATTAAATTTTGGAAATAAAGTGAAGTTAGCTGCAGGAGCGGCTAATTTGGTTGAAGCATCACATCACAGCTGATGAAATAAATGAATGATGGAAACATTTATGTTTCTCAGTTTGACACAACTACAATACACCGATAACTAATAACATGATGATCTGAAAAACGGGTTAAAGGTTTGGATTTGTTGGAGGTAGCGTTTTCCCTCCAGCTTCTCCAGACACTTTCCCTCAGCAGATGTTCCAGCAACCTTCTGACATGACTGAGAAGCTCAGTTTGCTTAATTATTGTCATAGAAATCAGAGCAGAAATGTGTTTTGTCAGATCTAAATGTGAAGGTAGTTAAACCTGCTGAGCTGGAAGTTCTGCAGCATTTTTACAATTGTTGGAGAAACTTGTTAAACAGCTTACATCAGGAGTCAATCACTGGACTTCCTGATGTTTTCTCTGAAGGAAACGCTCAGATCGAGTTAACCATTACCTTCTCCTACGCTGTTTTACTGTTCTGCTTTATCAACCTATAAAACCTAGAAACACGTTGAGCCACGTTGAGATAAAGCAGGAGCTTCCTGGAAGGTTTTAGATCTTCTACCGTACGTTTCCAGTTAGCAGTTCAGATAAGAAACATGTTTGATGAATTATTAATGAAGCTCCTTCAGCCTCTCAGCTGATCCCATTTCTTCTCTTATTCTTATCGTTTGCAGGTTTTACAGGAGAGTCGGGATCATGATCTTCATCTTTATGAATAAAGCCTTACAAAACATAATAATCACATGTGGTGAATATACACCAACCGGGCATAACATTATGACCATGGACGGGTGACGTGAATAACACTGGTGATCTCTTCATCATGGCCTCTGAAAGTGGCTGGGATATGTTAGCTGATGCAGCGAGTCTGAACCAAACTGTGTTGGGTAGACAATCAGGTCAGCTGTACAGATCAAAGTGGTCCAACAAAGGAACTGAGGTGAAACATTAACAGACTCATCGAGGCACGTAGGGAGCAAAGATCCGATCCAACAGAAGAGTTACTGTAGCTGAAGAAGGTCTGACAGGAAGGTGCCAGAACACAGTGCTTTACAGTTTGTTGAGTATGGTTCTGCAAGGCTGCAGACCAGTCAGGGTGCAGCTATGCATGCTGAGTTTCCCACTGAAAGGACTGGTCCCCTGCTGTCTGTGATTGTGAGTGTTACATAAAGGAAGGCACGGTGCAGAGATAAGACCTGACTGAGGTGCCTTAAGCAGATGTTGCTCTTCATTTGAGAGTGAGCAGAGCAGTATGAAAACTGCCAACCTGCGCGGTTCAACCCTCATACCTGCAGCACACCTGAATCCAACCATAATGCTTCACCACGAGACTGAAGATGCTTTGGACACAAAGGCTTCAGAACTCCAACCAAACTTTACTCCCTGATAGTGACAGCCTGGGGCTTTACAAGCTGTGGCCTGAGTTATAATTACCCCATCAAGTACATGCAGTAATTATCAACACTTCTGCTGAGCTGATCTGTGACAACAGCTTGGAAAAAGCCAAGTCTCAGCACAGTTCGCCCGTCAGCTTCACTGCTATTTTACACTCAGACACCCTGAGCGTCACTGCAGAGGACATCACTCTAAAACTGAACCTATTTTCTCATTAGATTGCACAATTTGTCAAATCTCACAATGTGAGCAGGAAAGCTGCACACAGCCTTTACACATAACAAAAGAGACAGATACACACTTTGGACTGAAAGCCGAAGACAATGGATCTCAGTCTGAGCTGAGGATGAGTAACTGACAGCAGAACCGACACCATGTTTCTCCCTGAGAACATTCAGATCACACCATGGCTTTTTAAAACAAGAATGCTCTTGCTTTGCTTCTCTCTCCTCGGAGCTCGAGGTTTTTATGAACTGCCAGCGTTTAAAACGAGCACCGCTACGTTTAATGTCTGTCTGCTCGCTGCTAAATACCCCAGTTAAAAGCAAAGGGAGAGAAACTAGTTGTGTTTCATGTTATGTTGCTGAATTACAGCAACACAGTACAGCTCGAAAACACCGCTTATGACCAGAGATTTCACAGACACTACACGAGAGCGCATGCGCGCTTACCTCCAAAACAAAACGGTTACCAAGGAGATTGGTGCGTTCGATTTAATGGACTGGGAGATTTTACACAGGCGGTGCACAGGCATAAAACCCCGCAGTTTGCATTAGGACAGGACAATAAATCACTTACCATCTACAGACTTTTAAATAAAAAACACGAAAACAACCGAACTGTCAAATTTTTTATTTGATGCAGAGAACAATAACTTCTTTGTTCAAAAGAAAAGACGGAAACTGAAGTAAAATATTGATACGTTTTAATTAGTTTGAGTTTGGACTTTGCTGGGAGAGAGAGAGACATCTCGAGGGGGCCACAGATGAGAGTAACAATTAACACACACGTTTCACCCCCAAGTACCGGCAAGAGTTTAAAACTACTTCCACCCCTGGTCCAATCTAACGTTGCTCTCTGACCACCGCAGAGTTAAGTTTAGCTGAACTATCAGTACCGATACAGGATTTTTACAACCTCGTTGCGCTTTAAAAGTGTGTGCAGTTAAAACTCTCGGCTTGGTTGGAAAACTTTAGTTTTATTTTTGAGAACTAAAACCAAAACATTTGACTGAGTCCACATTTAAATACAGTTAATGTTTGTGAGCAAAGAACAGCAGAGAATTACACTGATGATAGAGCTGATAAAAGGCTGGTTGCTAATGCTAGCTGATGACATCAGGTTCTTTTTAAGCTCATTTCATGAAATGAACTGATTCATATCAGGATTGGATCAGAATCTGTAGTTGCAGAACTATAAACATGAACTGAACTTGGACCTAGTCCTTGATCAAGGTGGACCGGGACAATCCTGCTGCAGCTGGAAACAAACTGAGCCGTACCTGAGAAGATTCCAACCAGAACACTGAAGCACATCCAGCTTCAGGGCTTTAGTTTTAGTTGCTTTTGGAAATATTTGGCTCTTTCACTTAGCGGAGAAACCTTGTGCCTCTCAGATGTTCAGTTTCATTCTGAGACGTTCACACAGAAAAGAACGTGAGCTTGAACTGAATGAACTCTGACCTCTGTGTCTCTGCAGCAGGTCACTCCTGTGAAACTGTAATTAAAGGTGATACTCTGGTATTTCTGTAACTGTTTTAACCAACAGCAGCCTCTGGCTGACAGCTCTGCTGCACATCAGCTTTATCAGCTGGTCCACAAAAATTTGCAAACTCATGTGAGGCTTCCTCTGTCAGTCCTGCTTATCGGTGAGGATGCAAAATAAACATCAGGCTGCAGGAGGTGAGCTGATTAAAGATAAACTTTCCTGTTTTTCTGCTAAAATATGATTGATAACTGTGTGTTTGCTATTTCATTTTGATATTTAATGCGTTTTGTCTCATGTTTTGAATATGTTGCTCTTTCTCTTGGTGTTTCTTGTATCTGCCACTGAGGCTGCAGATGGAAAAAACTTTAATCTTTGCTCTTCAAGTTAAGTGTGTCGTGTACAAACACATAAAACAATAACTCAAATCTTATATCTGCTGCAGTCATTTGGGTCACAAATAACCCTGACCAAATCCTAGACCATAATATGATCTGTTAAGTTTCAACACAACACTGAGTTTAGGGGGCTTTTCCTGCCTGACAGGTCACAGGTCAGAGTTAGGCGGCCTAAGCAGAGGGTGTGTCCACTCTGTCCTCTCACCTGTATGAGCCTGCAATGACCTCCTCACAGTCGATGATCATGAACCTCTCCAGGACCTGACCGGTGAACTTCTTCCCACCTCTGGTGCAGTATGTGTCACCACAAACAGTGCGAATCCGCATGTTCTGCACACACACATACAATCAGATGAATGCAGAAAAATAAGACCTCACAGGGGAATTTCAGTGTAAAAAGAGCCGATGAGATAATTCCAGAGAATTAGAACTAAAGCAGATTTTCTGTAAAGAAACAAAGCAAACAGCTAAAATGATCTGCAGGAAAAACCCAAACAGTTATTAAACTGACAAACCATTGCCAATATTTTTACCCCCAGTTTATCACAAATAATGTTCTATTTTTTATAAAAGACTATATTTCAGAAAGCCTGCAGAACTACTGATATAAACCAGTTTAAAAGACTACAGAAACCTCCGACTACTTGGAGGAAAAATATCAGGACTGGATCAGGAGTTCTGGACAGTACAGACAATCATTGGATTTGTGCTGCCCAAAGGACCAGAAGTGCGGATGCTTTATAGCCATCATAAAATGAGCTTTTAAATTCATCAGAATAAACCTGAGCAGTTTAAAGTAGAGGAGAATATCATATGGAATCAGACTCCTCAACATTGCAACGACGACGGACTGCTAGGATGCAACATCTGGCGGGATCCTGTACTTCCTGACACCATGCATCAGAATCAGAAAGATATGAGTCAATCGTCATCACAACGTTCACCAAGAGAAGCATGATTCCAGGTCTACTGACACTCTGCAGCCCTGGGTTACAGATGGACCAACCAGAACCCCAGGTTCCGGTTAGAGCAGTTATGACCCTGCCCCTCTGGTAACGATGTGTAAAAAGGTTTTAAATAAGGACGTGTAGACCATGCCAAGGTCCAAATATCTATAAAGTGTGAATCTGAATTCATCCCCCTTTACTATGATGTCCCTAAATAAAACCCAGACCCCCATCTGCCTCAGGAGAAGGTTCTGGGTGCCGGCCGTGAACTGCATGTTCTGACAGACGGTTGTCCTGGTCAATACTTACATTCAGGTGTGAGTTCTGAACGTCCAGCGCCACACACATGTCTGTAAAGTAGCTCAGGTTCTTCTCGTCCAGCAGGATGTAGACGGGGACTCGCCGCTTGTTGGACGCCTCCATCAGGTCACACATCAGGTCCACGTCTGTAAAGATGTCCATCACCACGGCGATGACCTGTAGAGACAGCTGGAGTCAGTCAGCATGCAGACGGCCATGGTTTCAGACGATGACAGTCCTGTGCTAAAAGCTCTCCAGACGTTCTCCTCATCTTCTAATCTGGTGCTGCTTTAAAGTTCTCCAGGATTATTTTAGAGTTTTTCTTTGACCTTTAGCTGCTTTTTTCTCCCAGTTTTAGACAAATAACTGAACATTTTGAGAGGATTTTTTTCTTTGAGGCGTATAATTTTGAAAATGTGGGCAATATCTCTCTTTATTTTCTTTTTCTCCAGCTCTGATTTCTGACCTCCCGACCTTCTCTGTTAACTCTTTCACCTCCCATCTTTTCCCAGCTGTAAACCCGTCTCTCGTTGACACCTCGGTGTTATTTTCTAGGTGGAATTTTACAGAACGGAGTTAAAAGGAATGATGAGTGAAAGTGGGATCTGAACAGAAACAAATCAGCTTGTAGGGAAGAAAATAAATGATTTAAAATCAATCAGGAAGCAGCTAAAAAGTTAGAAACTAAAGCATGAATGGGGGGGTGCTTTATAACACAATAGGATTTAGTTCACTATGGTTTAAGCTTCAGCACCGAAACCAATCTGGACCTGAATGTCCAGCACCTCACAGAGAGCATCAGAACAGACGACTGATTCACACCACATTCAAACGGCTCACATGTTAAAGGAATAATGCAGTTTTTCTATAGACGTCACATATACGTCTCTCTCCACTCCATGGGCTCCAGGTGATCATCGGCTCCTCAAACAGGTCAGAAAATCTGGTCATTTCAGCCTCAGATGAACAGGAACAAGAAATATTACAACAATAATTAGGTTTCATCAGTTTCTTTATTAAAACTGGTTCTTTCCAAACAAGTTCATCAATCTACAGAGGAGACGATTTGGTTTTATTTTGCTTTTTCCAGGTTTGTTCCTGGTCTTATCTTGAGTTTTTAAAGGTTCTTTAAGTTTTATCTTGTCTTTACGTTTCCCTAGTTTTATTTAGTGTTTCTCTTAGTATTGCCTTGTTTTTATTCAGGTTTTTGTTAGCACAATGCCAAGGTAGAAAGACATCAGCAACGACATCACAGCAGCAACTGTCGCTGCCCATCAATCTGGGAAGGGTCATAAGGTCATCTCATTCTATAGGTAGAAAGATTATTCCCAGGAGGAAAACAGCTTCCAATCTTCCCAGGAGTCCCATCAGATTCAGGCCAAGGTCAGAGTGGGAAGCTCAGAGAAATGACCAAAAACCCAAGAACAAAGTGGTTTGGACCGATCTTTCGACATAGAGCACAGCACCGTTTTCCATAAATCCAACAGAACTCATCATATCAACTGTAAAGCACGGTGCTGGATGGCTGGTGATTTGGACCCTTCTGTAGACCTAATTATTCTAGAGTGTAATGAGTCAGACAGCTGAAGCTCGGTCCGAACTGGCTCCTCCTTCAGGTTCTTGCTTTCATCGGTGACCTTAATTATTACAACTTTTACAACATAGAGTAAATCTCCACTAAGCCTGGAGGATCCAACATTTAGTTCCAGTTAATGGGACATCTCTTTGTCATGAAGGAGCAGATTTTTAACTTTCTTTAGTTACCAAATGAAATGTCTGAAGACTGTTTGCTTTCAAACATCTATGGTCTCCATGATCAAGTCTAACTTTTCAAATGAGCGCCTCACATTCAGGACATCAGGAGAAAAGAACAGATTAGCTGATGCCTGTGTTCAATTTTCTCATAATTGCTTTGACATATTTAGGATTATGAGCCAAAAAAACAGAAATAAATATTTGAATATTTTTGAGTAACATGCTGCCATAACCTGATTAACCAGTCTGGGGCCCTAGAGGCTTCCATCAAGCACAGCTCACATGACAGCGTTACTAAACCCAGTCAACCCAGCTCCAGGAGCTCAGTGGTTTTTATTGATCCACTTCTCTGAAAACGGCCTAAATAGGAGATTATGAATCAGTTCTGATTAATTGAACTGGAGGCAGAATAGGAATTCAGATTTGTGAATTTGAACCAGTGAGACGTTGGAACTGGGAGAGATGTTTCAGTCTGAATGCTGCACCTCCTCCTGGAGGATGTTCCTCCTAGGAGGGATGTTAGGACCGACCCCCCCCCCCTTTATTTCCTTGAAACCAAAAAGACAAAGAGAGAAAGGAAACCAGCACAGAGCAGCGACAGGACAGTTACCATCAAAAACACGATGTTGTCTCTTCATCAAATCAACCCTTCACTCATTCACACCCGTAAAATAAACCATCCGTTTTCTTTTTAGTTAAATCGTCCCAAATGATTATGGAGACTAATATGTATGACATGCATAAACAGTTTAATCCAACTGGATATTATTTTATATTACACAGTTGTTCCACTGTTCTGCTCCCTGTTTGGACCAAGTCACTCTTTTAAAAAGAAATTAAGACCCAAGATCAAAAACAGTCCAACTCTGAGAGACGACCTTACATGTCCTTACTTGACAGAGGGGGGAAACGTTGTGTCATCTGGCACAATAAGAAATCACAAAGAACAAAAATCCCATGTGGGGTTCCTCAGGGCTCTTTCCTCGAGCCACTTTTATTCCATGTTAATGTCTTAGAACATCTCTAGCCATGCTGAAAACTTGAGATATGCAGAAACTGTTGGCTTATTTAAATTAAGTATGAAAACATTACGGTTTACTACAACAATTATCTCATTACTTTATTGTAACCACGTCATTCATTGTAAGACTGGTCTTGAATCCATTATTAATCCACATTTATTTTACTGTAAAGCACTTAGAATGACCTTGTATATGAATGATGCTGCACAAACTTGCTTTACAGCAGACTATGACTAAATTATGCAAAATAACTTTCTATAACTTCACCATATTAATAAAAACTGGGTTCATTTATGGCTTTATTCTAAAAAAAAACAAGTGAAGTTTGTCTTTTTCTGTTTCATGGAATATTTAATGCGAATGCACCATGACTTGAAACTTAAAGGAGATAAAATCTTGTTGTGTTCTGCTTTGAGTTTTAACATGGAGGCAGTTCTGCAGAACTCAAACAACAGAATGATGTTGGGTCGGGACTTTGGAAACTGAAATAAATCCTCAAAAAACACAGAAGTAAAAAAGTTTGAAACGTGTGTTTAAACATCAGAGCAGAGATCAAATCCTCCCCAAACGCTGACAAGTTCTGTTCGTTCATCTTGTTCTGTGAGTTTCTGATGTCCACTGCAACTAAACTGAGGCCAGTTAACTGGATCAAACTGCAGTGTGTCACGGACGAGGTCAAAGTTTGTTTATTGGATCAATATGATGAAAAAGCAGCAAGCGACAATCAGCTGCATGCACATAGTTTAAAAAAGGTCAGATTTCTGCACATAAACCTCCTTTATTTACAGACACAGGAGGAAGTGAGTCACATGCAGCGCGTGCTGGACTGTCTGCACACAGACCAACTGATGAGGCTGTTCTGGGATCAGCCCGCAGCAGCAGAGATAGAATCCGACCTGCTCTCCACAACGGACCAGAAGAGCATCAAGAGCCCAACAGAGTGTGATCAGTCATCAGGAAGTTTAAAGTCCAGACAGAAACATGCCTCCATGTCCGAGTCACATGATCTAAACATCATCTTTGCATCAGCGCCTGACTCGTTTCTGGGGTTTTTCTGGCGATTGAAACAAGTAAAACCAGATTCAAAGAGATGCAAAACAGCTTCAAAAAGACAAACCCTGACTTCCAATCTGCACAAAATAACATCAGGGGCAATAAAGATGCAAAACTGGATCAGCACGGGAAAAATGCTCAAAATGACTGGAGAGGAAACTCCACAGAGACGGGTTTAAAAGCACAAATTCACGTTAAAAAGAAGACAAACTTTAAAGATGCACAAAGCTGTAATAAAACCTGAAAATATCATTACTGACAGAAAATAAATTAAAAAGCTGAAAACTACTTTAAACAAACTGAAAATATATTTTAAAATATCCAAAAATAATGGACCAGTTTGGACCCGTCAGCCAGAATGTGGAAACTGATCTGAGGTCAGCTATGAATGAAGGACCCGGCGAGCAGTTGGCCTCGAGCTCAGGGGCCGATAAGAACTGAACAAACATAGCAGCAGGTGCAGAACGGGCCAGCCCGGGCCTGTCGGCTCTAGAGATGGATTAATGCAGTCAGCTGGAGGAAAGCCAGGGAACACACCTCTGTGGATTCTGATGGTTCCATTGACACCATGTTTATTACTCTGAATGAACAGAGCATCACTGAGTTATTGGATCTGGATGTTTATTTTGGACTACACAAAAAGTCTTCTGCTGCTATTAGTGGTTCTGGAAGCACAGCTGCTATAATCTGCAATAAATGAGGAACAGAACCCTATTTCTGACCCAGTTCTCTGAGAATGAACAGCAGCAGCTCAGACATGATGTGCTGCAAACAGACATGCAGAGCCAGCAGAACCTTTTGCTTTGTGTCTCACAGAGATGGAAAATGAAATTTAAAAGTTATTTGAATTGTAAATGAACAAAAACAAAAGGCTCAATTCCTAAAAGATTCTGGATTCACTGGAAGCGTGGGGATCCAATTTTCCATCAAACTGGGATTTTTATCAGAGCTGTTCTGCTTCTGGTGAGCTTCCTGGAGGAATCTGGGTCAGGAAATCTAATTCTATGTTCTGTCATCTGATAAAAACAGTTTATTGTACCAGCCTGAAGCTGGATCAACACATCTAAACAAAGCCATTAAAACATGAATCATAATAATGATGTTTCAGAACTGCCACTGATTAAACTATTGTTAATGAATAATCAATGTTTGGGTCTAAGTCAGAGTCTAGTTGTTGGAAGAACCCTCTAAATCACCACAGCTTGTATTTCTAACATAAAACCCAGTTCTGTTGTCTATGACCCTGCCTTAAGGGCCCCTGAGGTCAAACACCTCCCCTGTGGCCCCCAGCCTGACCCTGCGTACCTTTTTAGCCCTATTGATCATGGACCTGATCAGGTCTTTCATGTTGTGGGTCTTGTCCCTCTGGAAGTAGATCTGGGTCTCTGACGGTCCGAACCCCACCGGGGTCTCCGGCCAGCCGAGCTCCAGCATCGGCGGCTCGTCGTCGGACATCATGGGGAAGTATGTCCCGGAGGTGAGCTCGGACACGGCGTCCGCGTCCCCGTCGTCCCGGTCGTTGCAGCTGTCGGGGTCGGAGGTCCTGCTGACCGCATGCTGGCTGATGTAGCGGATCTCCAGCGGGGACAGGAAGTTCAGCTCCCGCTCCTCGGCCAGGACTCTCCGGTACTCCTTCTCTCCGTGCTCCAGCAGCGCGTCCGTGGCCAACCGGGCCGCCTCGTTGTGGCTCAGCTCCAGCTTGGAGCCCTCCCTCCACGGGTTCTTCACCTCCTCCAGGCGGGAGGCGAGCTTCCCCAGCGGCTTCCTGCAGCCGGTGGCGGGCCGCAGCCCTTCGGAGCTGATCATGGTGCTGCGGGAGTTTAAAGATTAACGAACTAAACCTGAAAGCTGCTGAAACTAGTCGCTGCTGCTCCCGCACTGCTCGAACATTGCCGCTATTTTTAGCGCAGAAAGCAGATTAATGTCTGATCAATAATCCGTGTCAGGTAAAAACAGTCCCCCCAACTCCGACGAGCCAGATAAATGGACCTCTGATTCACGCAATAATTCACAGTTTTCTCCTGCTTGGTCCAAAGCAGGCGGAGCGCCGAAATGGACCCGGCTTCTCTGGTTCCCGGCCCTGTCTGTCAGGATGTTAAGTCCCAGGAGCCTCTCTGAGCCGCGGCCGCCTCCTCTTCCAATGCCTCGGTGTTGTGTTGCAGTGGCAGGGTTCAGGTGTGTCTTTTCTGCTCACCTGTTGATCTCTGTCCCCTCATTGGTTCGCCCGTCATCTGGCTCCTCCCCCCCTCCAGCCGTTACCAGGCCAACCAGTTCACAACAAGTAGCCAACGAGTGGTCAGGGATTTCAAAATAAAGCTGCTAGTAATAAATAAATAAAGTCCCAGTAATTCAGCAGCCGAACCCGAGTTAAAAATGAAGCAGATGGATTCAAATACAGAAGAAAATAAAACAAATGATTTTATATATACTTTTTAAATGTTATTGATGTTTCAAAGTTTTAAAGTTAAAGCAGCTCAATGACCCATGAGGACGAAATACCTGAAGGTTGCACAGAGAAGACATTAGCCAACTGTAGAGTATTCTGATGTTTTCTGCTTAAATGTTCTGTTTCATTTGCATCAAATGATCCTAAAACTGGACTTTCAGGTTTGAACTTTACTTTTTTCTGTCTTGCAACCAAAAGTTGTGGGTTTGATTCCAGCTTCCTCCTGTTTATGTCAACGTGCCCCTGGGCAAGGCAGTTAATCCCAAGCTGCTTACTGGTCTGCGTATGTGTGGATGAATATGTGTGTTTGGGTAAATGTGGTTCTAGTGTAAAGTTCACTAGAAAAGCGCTTCATATTACTTGTTATTGAAAAAGTCCATTTATTCCAGTACTGAATGAAAGAAATTATTTAGATCAGTTCCACCAGACTGATGTTTTCAAGCCCTTATTTCTGATAATTATGATAATTTTATGCTTCCAGCCAACGAAAACACGATATTTAATGGAAAGGATGTTTAATTTCCTGCTTAGAGGTCATTCATTTTCTGAAGGTGTTTTTAATCTGACAAACAGGTCTTGTCTGAACATTTCTAGTTTATTAAATAAGACTAAACTCATTCAATTTAACATTTTATGCAGATTTTGATAAATCCAACCAAACTGAAATCAACCTTTTGTTTGTCATGTCTTCTTAAAGTTGCAGTTTTTATCATGCTAACCACATTTTACATTTAATTTAATTTCACATATTTTCATCAGCCTGTTGATGATCGATGGTCATTTTGCAGATTTTCATGTCTATGTTTATTTCTGGTTGTTTCATGCATCTTCTTGTTTATTGGTTGAATAAAATACACCATTTGGTAGTGAATTGTGTAATTTTGTGTAATTTTGAGGTAACCTTTCAGTTTCATGCCACTTTATATGCTTTATTCAGTCCTTTTAGTGTTTTTATGGATCTCTTTGTTGGACAGCTTTTAGAAACAGACATTGCTTCAGTGGTTCTGGTTGTACAGGAATCACAGTCTGCTGTTCAGGAATCATTTGTGACTGAAACTGTGCCGGAAAGAAATCCTCCAGTTTTAACTGTTATGTTGCTATAGACTTAGGCTGCTGGAGGACATAACGACCACTTTCACCCTCTTCGCTACATTCTCACACTACTCTCCAATTTTGCATTATTTGCTGTTATTTCAGTTTTTAACTTTATGTTCTCTCTTTTCTCTTCCTAGAAGCTACACCTGGATGGATCTCTGCTATGGGTTTGTATGTTTATGATGTTAGGTGGGACAACCAGCCACATAAAAACTCTCCTCAGTTTTACAGCAGGAATAAAAGGACAGTTGAGGAAATAACTCCTGTACAGGTATAACTTGGTGCTCGGTGTTCGTAGTCACTCGTAAACATCCGGAACCAGACCAGGCAGACGTGTGACTTTGTGTTTACCCAACAGGGAGGTGCAGGTGATCGAAGCAAGCACCTCTCTTTGACATCATCTCCCTGCTCTATTTGAATAGGTAAAGCAAGCTGAGTCTGTGTGATTTACATGCAGTGTGTCCGGGTCCGAGTCAGCTGGAGAAAGAAGCAGGCTGGAAGCGCCAGCCTGTGTTTGCAGGAGAAGGAGCCACTACAGCTCAGCTGGAAATGTAGGCCACAGGAGGTGGTTACAACTAGAACAAATGTAGACAATCATTTAATCAACTCTAACAGCTTTCTTCGCCTCCTCTGATGGATGAAAATGTGTTTTATCTCACTTATGTATCTGAAACAAACACTAAAGGTCATCTGTACTAAGAATAATTCAGGGTCAGTAAAGGCCTTGAGACAAAATGTCTATTTTTATAAATGTTTTAATGATCCTTCAGGCGAAGAAGGATCTTTAATGTTCATAGTTTGATCAATGAAATGATCGAATGCCAAATAAATACCAGCAGCCATAACCCTGCAGTGAGTTCCTGTCTGAGTTTATCAGACTGAAACATCGTTGAAGAGGAAACTTTCCCAATCAATGATTTTTTCTTCCACCACAGTATTTCAATCTGACTGAGGTCTGGACTTTGATTGGACCATTGCTACATCTTGATTGCTTTCTTTTTAGCCACCCTGTTGTAGATTAAGTTCTGTGTTTGGGACCATTGTTCTGTTGAGGACCCAGTTTGGACCAAATGACAGACTCCTTTGTTTTCTTTGGTGTACAGAAGGTGTCAAGGAAGGTGGTTGGTAGACATCATCAGCAGACACGTGAGCTTCTTCTTGCTGGATTTTATTCACAGACATCTTCATTTCTGACATTTTAACAAGTAAATGGAGGCATTCTTCCATCACTATCTTAAGCTCAGGTGATGAAAATCATCCTGAAATCCACCTGAACCTCATCAGTCTGCACCATTAGGAAATAGGTTAAACCAAACAATACAATCTAAGCAAAGGAACAGGATGGAGATTATTATTAATCTGATTAACAAAGTCATCAACTAAATGGTTCATAAAATACAACAGTTCATCCAGAGCAGATTCCTCCGTTTGGTTGGACCCAGTGATGCAATTAATGACATCATGAAGCCATACAAACAGGGAGTACTGGGCCGGCCCAGTCAACTCAATTCAGCCCAAATCATCAGTCCTCCACCACCATGCTTTAAAGTTGGTATGTGATGTTGGGTTAACCAAACATGGTGCTGTGCAGCATGAACAAACATCTCTACGTTGGTCTTCTGCCACTTTGTGTTTAGAGTGAAGAGGTGTTTTCCCTCCAAGCAGCCATATTGGTTCAGTGTTTTTCTAATCACCCTGTCATGACCTTTAACCTGCTAAATGAGGCCTGTAGAGTCTGAGATGGAGCTGTTGGGTTTTTGGTCATTTCTCTGAGCTTCACACCCTGACCTTGGGCTGAACCTGCTGGGTCGTCCACTCCTGGGAAGACTGGCAGGTGCCAGATGTTTTCCTCTTGGGAATAATCTTTGTCTCTGTGGAACGACGGACTTCAGATAGTTTAGAGATGAACTGATAAACCTTTCCAGGTTAATGGCCAGGAACAGTCGCTTCTGTGATGTAATTGCTGATGGATTAACATGTGTTAACACACATCTTGGAATAAAGACCTGAAAATGAAGAGGATGTACTTTTAGTATAACCTGACTGGGTGTCAGGCAGCCGGTACGGTTTAATCTATTTCCTGGAACAAGTGCAGTCAATCACAACTAATTTCCACCCAGTATCTAAAAACACTAGTGGTGAAATGGGGATTTAAACTAGTGGGAACACCCGTGACTTCCTTCCTGCTTGTTAATGGTCACATGTTTGAGGTGAGTCAGTCGTCATTATGATCATCTCAGTCCAAATGGAGTCCAGTCTCAGGCTTCAATGTTTGGATGAAACCAGTGAGTCAAATCAGTTGAAATGCCGGCAGAAGGAGGTCACAGAACCTTAACAGCCTGAAAAACCTTGGAACCTCCTGTGGCTGAGAAGAAACAAAAGTACATTTTAACCAGCAGCAGTGAGGTGGATGAGCTGGTTTCCAGTTGTTGAAACAGTTCTGAGGAACATATACAAACTGGAGTCAGATCCAGCTGGCAGTTTGTGACACAATAGAAAAACGATTAACTTGGGTTTCCGGTTGTAAATAGAAACTATTTGAAAACACCATCAGCCTCATGGAAGAAGGTGAAACATAATTAATAATGCAAACACTAGTGCTCACTGAAACTTCTTTATTCAGGTTTTTCTTGTGGGAATAAGATAAATAAACCTTCTAGTTAAGCTTATATATGATAAAATAACATGTTTAAGGTTTCCTTCAGCAGAAGAAAATTCATGGAAGTGATGCTCCAGACCAAAACAGTTGTTTCTGAGGGGAACTTGATGTATAAAATACACACGGTTAGGAAGAGATTTACCCTGAAACCTGTTTCCATGATGTGTCGGCAAACAGACCTCCTCTTATTCCAGCTCAGCCTTTCAAGAATCAGCCACTCTATCCATCCGTCCGTCCGTCCGTCCGTCCATCCATCCATCCGTCCGTCTGTCTATCCATGTCCCTCTCCAGCTCATTCGGAGGGGAATCCAGGGCATTCCCAGACCAGAAGGGATAGAGTCCTTTCAGCATTAACCTTAACTGACTGCTTACAATGTGGAGGAGTTGTTTGTTTCCATTTCTTTATTTATGAAGAATAAAATACTTCTGCCTCACCAGAACAGCATGTTTTCTTCTCTTTCCCATTTTGAAGAGCATCCAGTTAAACCTGCCGGTTCCAGGATGAAATAAAGACTAAAATGTTTTACATCCATTTATTTAATTGTTAGAGCTACTAACACAAACTTACAGCAGATTTGGTTAAAAAAAACAGTCATTTCCCACTGTAGGATTTTCTCTGAATAAATGTTATAAAAGTAAAGTTTGATTATTTTATGTTTTTCATAGTGAGATTCTGTTACTACAATAATGTTTAATTATTTAAAGACCTTTCACTCATCTTTACCCACCATCCAACATGAGTGGAGGTGCTCTGTCAGATTAATAAGATTTTATTTATGAGGTTTTGTAATTAATTTCCATATTAAAGTTTTTGCTTTCTTAGATTTGGATGAAAATCAATAACTGTTGATGATTTCAAAGTTATTTAGATGAGCAGAAGAAGAGCAATAGAAACATGATGAATGAAGCTTTACTGCATATTTTTCTAAAGCATCAGGCCTTCAGGAACTCACCAACCCAGTTATTTTAAGCAGCGTTACGCAAGTGAGCACGAGCAGGAAAAATGAGCTTGATGATGGACGTGTTGATGAGCTTGATCTGTCTTTCTTGAGGTTGAGATCTTTTTGACGAGCTGCCACGCCCGTTGTTAGAAACACATGAGTGAACCGGTTCTACCTGCTGGCAGAGAAAACTCTGACTCACTTTACAGTCATTAGCTCAGTTTTAAGTACATTTAGTTTATTTATATAAAACTTTTTTACTATAAACCTCACCCACTGGTGCTGTACACAAAAATATTGATTCAAATCCAAAAGGTCAATGAAATCTAATTATTATGGAATATATTAACAATTATAAACACTACAAGTGTTCAGCTAAGATAAGCTAATTAACGCTAATCAGAGACAATAATTGGTTTAAATCTTTAAATTTCTCTGCTGTTCTGAGCATGCCCAGTGCAGTCGCTGACAGTGGACAGAAAAATGTCCTTTTCAACAAGACCAGTCCTCGAACAGAAGCACAGACTAAATAGCATTGATCCAGGAAGCTGGAACCCAGACCCGTTTGACCAATCACATCTCACTTGTCCCTGTTTTTCACCAGGAGTTGGCTGTGGCGGGATTTTTATCAGGATGTGGGCATTGGACTGCCGAAGGACATACAAATCCACAGTTCTCAAACCTCTCTGCTTCTGGCTGATAAACTACCAACAACAGAGACCTGAATCCTGGGTACTAGTGCAGGTAGAGCTGTACAATGTTAGGAAAACATGTGATTTAAAGTACTGTTGCATTACCAGCTGCAGTAAACTCAGCTGCTATCATCTAACTATAACCCCTGGCAAAAATCATGGAATCACCAGTCTGAGGATGTTCCTTCAGTTGTTGAATTTTGTAGAAAGAAAACAGATCACAGACATGACAAAAAACTAAAGGCATTTCAAATGGCAACTTTCTGGCTTTAAGAAATACTAAAAGAAATCATGAAAAATTATTGTGGTAGCCAGTAACAGTTACATTTTTAGAACAAGCACAGGGAATAAATTATGGAATCACTCAATTTTGAGGAAAGAAATATGGAATCACCCTGCAAATTGTCATTACAAACAATAACACCTGCATCAGATTAAATCTGCTCGTTAGTGTCCAGGTAAAAAGGAGTGTTCACACCTTGGAGAGCTGCTGCAACAAGAGGACTGACATGAATCATGGCTCCAACACCAGAGATGTCACTTGACAAAAAGGAGATGATTATCAAACTCCTTAAAGAGGGTAAATCATCACGCAGTGTTACACAAGATGTTGGTTGTTCAGTCAGCTGTGTGTAAAAAAAAGTACAAACAACATGGGAAGGTGGTTAAAGGCAAGCATACTGGTAGACCAAGGAAGACAGGAAAACAGGAAACAGGAAAAAACAAGGTTACAATGGGCTAAGGAAAGGCAATGGTGGACTGTGGATGACTGGATGAAAGTCATATTCAGAGATGAATCTCGAATCTGCATTGGGCAAGGTGATGATGCTGGAACTTTTGTTTGGTGCCGTTCCAAAGAGATTTATGCAGACGACTGTCTGAAGAAAACATGTACAGGTCCTTCTCAAAATATTAGCATATTGTGATAAAGTTCATTATTTTCCATAATGTAATGATGAAAATTTAACATTCATATATTTTAGATTCATTGCACACTAACTGAAATATTTCAGGTCTTTTATTGTCTTAATACGGATGATTTTGGCATACAGCTCATGAAAACCCAAAATTCCTATCTCACAAAATTAGCATATCATTAAAAGGGTCTCTAAACGAGCTATGAACCTAATCATCTGAATCAACGAGTTAACTCTAAACACCTGCAAAAGATTCCTGAGGCCTTTAAAACTCCCAGCCTGGTTCATCACTCAAAACCCCAATCATGGGTAAGACTGCCGACCTGACTGCTGTCCAGAAGGCCACTATTGACACCCTCAAGCAAGAGGGTAAGACACAGAAAGAAATTTCTGAACGAATAGGCTGTTCCCAGAGTGCTGTATCAAGGCACCTCAGTGGGAAGTCTGTGGGAAGGAAAAAGTGTGGCAGAAAATGCTGCACAACGAGAAGAGGTGACCGGACCCTGAGGAAGATTGTGGAGAAGGGCCGATTCCAGACCTTGGGGGACCTGCGGAAGCAGTGGACTGAGTCTGGAGTAGAAACATCCAGAGCCACCGTGCACAGGCGTGTGCAGGAAATGGGCTACAGGTGCCGCATTCCCCAGGTCAAGCCACTTTTGAACCAGAAACAGCGGCAGAAGCGCCTGACCTGGGCTACAGAGAAGCAGCACTGGACTGTTGCTCAGTGGTCCAAAGTACTTTTTTCGGATGAAAGCAAATTCTGCATGTCATTCAGAAATCAAGGTGCCAGAGTCTGGAGGAAGACTGGGGAGAAGGAAATGCCAAAATGCCAGAAGTCCAGTGTCAAGTACCCACAGTCAGTGATGGTCTGGGGTGCCGTGTCAGCTGCTGGTGTTGGTCCACTGTGTTTTATCAAGGGCAGGGTCAATGCAGCTAGCTATCAGGAGATTTTGGAGCACTTCATGCTTCCATCTGCTGAAAAGCTTTATGGAGATGAAGATTTCATTTTTCAGCACCACCTGGCACCTGCTCACAGTGCCAAAACCACTGGTAAATGGTTTACTGACCATGGTATCACTGTGCTCAATTGGCCTGCCAACTCTCCTGACCTGAACCCCATAGAGAATCTGTGGGATATTGTGAAGAGAACGTTGAGAGACTCAAGACCCAACACTCTGGATGAGCTAAAGGCCGCTATCGAAGCATCCTGGGCCTCCATAAGACCTCAGCAGTGCCACAGGCTGATTGCCTCCATGCCACGCCGCATTGAAGCAGTCATTTCTGCCAAAGGATTCCCGACCAAGTATTGAGTGCATAACTGTACATGATTATTTGAAGGTTGACGTTTTTTGTATTAAAAACACTTTTCTTTTATTGGTCGGATGAAATATGCTAATTTTGTGAGATAGGAATTTTGGGTTTTCATGAGCTGTATGCCAAAATAATCCGTATTAAGACAATAAAAGACCTGAAATATTTCAGTTAGTGTGCAATGAATCTAAAATATATGAATGTTAAATTTTCATCATGACATTATGGAAAATAATTAACTTTATCACAATATACTAATATTTTGAGAAGGACCTGTATATTTCCACAGTCATTGATGATATGGGGCTGTATGTCAGGTAAAAGCACTGGGGAGATGGCTGTCATTACATCTTCAATAAGTGCACAGATTTACATTGACATTTTTACACTTATCCCATCCATCGAAAGGATGTTTGGGGATGATGACATCATTTTTTCAAGATGATAATGCATCTTGCCATAGAGCAAAAACTGTGAAAACATTCCTTGAAGAAAGACACAAGGTCAATGTCATGGCCTGCAAATAGTCTGGATCTCAATCCCATTGAAATCTGTGGTGGAAGTTAAAGAAAATGGTCCATGATGAGGCTGCAACCTGCAAAACTGATCTGGCAACAGCAGTCAGAGAAAGTTGGAGTCAGATTGGTGAAGAGTACTGTTTGTCACTCATTAAGTCAATGCCTCAGAGACTGCAAGCAGTTATAAAGGCCAGAGGTGGTGCAACAAAGTACTAGTGATGTGTTGGAGTGTTATTTTGTGTGTTTGTTTTTCATGATTCCATAATTTATTCCCTGCGCTTGTTCTAAAAATGTAACTGTTACTGGCTACCACAATAATTTTTCATGATTTCTTTTAGTATTTCTTAAAGCCAGAAAGTTGCCATTTGAAATGCCTTTAGTTTTTTGTCATGTCTGTGATCTGTTTTTTTTTCTATAAACTTCAACAACTGAAGGAACATCCTCAGAGACTGGTGATTTTTGCCAGGGGTTATATACCCACACCTGATTTCTTCTGAACGTTTCAGAAATTCCAAAACAATTGATATCAGATAAACCTAAATAAATACAAAAAGATGTTTTAAAATAAAAATTCAATTTATTAGGGAAACAACTAATTTAACCAACCTGGCCCTGTGGGAAGAATTACTCATCCCCCTCATTAAACATGTAATAAACCTGAGTTTTTATCTGAAATCCATCAGTCTGACCAAACCCAGGCCTTAATCACTGCCTTCACCTTAACAGAACCTCTACATGAAGTAGATCTCAAAGAGCAGCAGATCATGTCCTGATCTGAAGATTAAAGACCAGATGGGAAACAGTCACTGACATCTAGCAGTCTGGAAAGGTTTTGGGACTCCAGAGAACCACAATAAGAACCATCATCCACACATGGAGTAAACATTGGAACAGTGGAGAACCTTTCCAGGAGTGGGCAACCTACCGTTACTCCAAGTGTTGTCTGGACCTGGATAACCTGGCGGAACTGAAGGAACCATGTTTCTAATGCTCTCCAGCATGAAATAACTTGTCAGAAAGGTTTAGGTTGGTTTGGATTTCCCCCCTTAATGAAAGCAAATTATTAAAATCTGAATCTGTGAGGAGGTGAATTCTTCTTCAGATCAGGGTAAACCACCAAGTCTGAATGGAAAATATATTTTTCTAAATGCAGCATGAATGAAAGGCAGCTGAGGTTGACACCTACCAGATGCTGCATCCAAGTAGCTCTCTGCACCGCTGACACTGCACACATAGATGCTGTAATAATGATGGGATTTATTGTTCAGTCCTGCTGATAAAGATGAAACAAACAGCCTCAACAAGCAGCAGCTGGTTACCAACAGGACACCGTTTGGTTAGAATATGTTAATTCCTCCTCAGAACAACATGATCCAACAGCTTTTAAACATCTTGTTACCTTAAATCCATCAGTTGCATCATGTCAGATTGCTTTTGATGCTGAGCAACGAGGGACGTTTTCAGATCAGTTCTCCTTTTATTCTCCCTTCACTTCGTCTAGAAATCAAACTGCAGGATTTCCTGCGTCAGCACATTTTTCTCTGGATAAACAGCTGCAGGCAAACCAGGCAGGAACAGGAGCGATTCAGGTGAGAAACACAGAGAAATTATGCGATGGTGTGGGTGTGATATGTGCATCTGTGCAGAAGGTCTGCATTAGTAATAAAGTGAAAAACAGAGCTAAAATCTGAAGAAAACCCAATTTCTAAGACAATTTTATAAGATTCCAACTGGTTCACTCTTAAACTATAGGATTCCAGTTTGGACATGAACAGCTTTTACACAGAGACGTTATTATTTAATGTAAAACAGCTTTGCACATGCTCAGTAGCTGTGTTAAACCTTGACTGCTGATCAGGAGTCTGAATGAGGTCAACGTCTTTTCCTCAGCATTGAATGATTCACTGTAGCAGGAAGTATTCTTCACCCTGAGGAAGAGGAGCCACTCTTGGATTGAGTGAAGCTGTTTTATTAGACAGAACTCCTCGTTCAGGCTGGCTGTAACCCAACCTCTAAAGAGGGTGGGTTGTTCTGGTCATAAAGCTGTGTGTGTGTGTGTTTGTGTGACCTGTGCACACCTTTGGTAAACAACAGGGACTCGTCATCATGAAGTCAGTGTTATGAAGGTGAATGCAGCCATTGGACTTGGAACAGAACCACAGCTGAACTGCTGCTGGAACTGACTGGCCCATATCTCACTGGAAGGAACAGATTTGGTAAATATTTCAGTCTGAACTAACTCCTCTGGACTGTGTAACAACCTGCAATCAAAGATTCACATCACAGCCACGGTACCACAGTTGGACCTACTGTCTTTCTTTAATCCAGGGATGTCCCGGAAACATTCTCAGGGACAGTCAATGGGGGGCGCCCTGCTGCAGCGAGACGGTGGGCTGCACATTCTGTCCTCCACAGATTCAGGAACAGCCACCAACACCAACAATGTGAAATCACACTGAGCTTCATGCTAAGCTGCAGACAGAAATGAGACATGAAGCTGAACTGTTAAAAAAGAGATGTTGAGAATTTAGGAAAATGAGACATCAGAACTTCATTAATGTGCAAAAGAACCAACCTGTGGATTTACTGAAGACGGAGTCTGTGACAGTGAGTCAATATTTGGAAAGAACTCAGACACATCGGGTGTATTTTAGCTTGTGTTTGACTCTGCATGGAGACATTCACTCTCACTCTGAGATTAAAGGTTCTACGTATTAAAACCAAACACAAAATCACCTCCAATAATTGTCCACCTCAGAACATTAACTGTACCTGGCTGTGGCGTTATTTCATCAACAAACGTCCTGCAACTTCCTGGGAGTTTTAGAGGGAAAGCAGCAGCTGGGTGCTAAATGCATTTGCTGATCACCTCTGTAAGGCGCAGGAGTTAACCCCAAAGGAAACTCATCAGCAATATACAACCTGGGAAGGGTTAAAAGGTCATCTCCTAACTCTCTGAAGTCCATCATCCTACAGAGAGAGAGATTATTCCCAAGTGGAAAACAGCTGCCAATCTTCCCAGCAGATTTAGCCCAACATCAGAGCATATAATGCTCTGATGTTGGGCTAAATCATATAATCATATAATGAGTCTAATGTGAGTCCATCTGTCCAACAGCTGAAGCTTGGTCCAAACTGGGTCATCAACAGAACAATGATTCCAAACACAGCAGCAAATTTACAACAGAGTGGCTGGCAACAGTCCAGTCAAAGTCTAGACCTCAGCCTGACTGAAATGCTGTGAAAGGACCTTCTCTCAGAGAGCTTTGCAGGAACCTCAGTGAACTGGAAGAACAACGGAGAGAAGAGTGGATCAAAATTCCTCTAAAACAATGAACCAGTCGGATAACCTCCATCAGAAAACCACGGCTGCTGAAGGAGGTTCTGAAGGCTGCTGGGCCTGGACTGGATCTTCTGTTTGGTTTTTGTTAAAAAAGTAACTGTGAAGTAAGAAGAACTTGATATTTATTTTTTCCACATTTTTAACAAACTATGACTCATAATAAGTTGTTGGAGCTGCTGTGTGTTTCCTGCCTCAAACCTGTGAAGCTGCCTGTTTACAACGGACTCAGATGCTAAATCAAATAAAGACAAATTAATCTGATCTGATTCTGAAGGTCTTTGGAAAGAAAGCAAAATGTGTGTTTTTCCCCAAGATGTCAGGAATGTCTGTTCTCCTGACTGCAGGTTCCTCGGTGCTCCTGGCAGATCGCTTCGTGTCTCCGGTTTCAGAGGATGTCTCCTGAGCAGCAGCCAGACTTTCACAGGGTTGGTCCACCCACAGTTTCAACACTCAGACAGAACGGCATTGATGGTGTGAAGCTGGCTGGCAGCTAAAGGTCCGCAGCACACAGAGCAAGAAACCGGACCATTGTTCTCCCTCACACAAGAACAGGACTCAACCAAAAGGCTGAAATTAAAATAATGCCACAAAACATCCAGTGTCAGACCTTCAGTCTGAAAAGTGGACCTTTAGTGTGTGAATGAGACCTTTGTTGAAGCTCTGAAACACAACAGATGACACAGTTTGCACGAGAGTCTCACAGTAAATGTCAGCAAGTGTTTTCTGTTCTGCTAATTAATAAAAGACTGACAACAGCAATAAAGAGATCAGAATGATTTTCACAGGACCGGAGCAGAACTGGGAACAGAACAGCAGTTTGAACCCGTGAAGGAACAAAGCCAGGACACGACAACAGAACCGGCTCTATTTATAAAGCAACCGCAGATAAAACAAAGTTCTCCACATGAAAAATCCAGAATCATTTCAAACATTTAACAAGGAGAGAACAATAAGAACATTTTATTTAGATACCCCCAATTCAAAACAACACTTTACCGATCCAGTCCATATCCATCAGTACTAAACCAGAACGATCCAATCACAGACACATTCAGATGTAATTCCCAGTTCCATCACTGCCAACAGGTACATTTTCCCTTTTAGCTCCTCCTAAGCAAGCATGTGGCGACAGTGGAAAGGAACTACTCCCTTTATACAGGAAGAAACCTCCACCAGAACCAGAACCAGACTCGGATTGAGTGGGCACCGCTGTAATTGACTGGGTTCTGACAGAGCAGAACACATGTGGAGGAAAGCCTGAAGCAGATTTTATTCTGAACATTTAGAGGACTGATCTGATGAATGTTGGTTGAAGATCAGATGCAGCTCTTCTGTGTTTTCCACCTCAGTGGTCAGCAGGCAAGCTCCCTCTCAGACATCCGAAAGATTAGACGACCTATCCGGTACTGCCCCTGTTTGGTACCACATGTACCCGGTTTGGTACCACATGTACTGAACCAATACAGCGTTGTTTTCAACCTGAACTCCTACAGAATGTTTATGTGGGAACTAAGTGCTCAATGCAACGTTCTGTGGGGCAGCTTTAAAAAGTGACACCAGAACTAAACAGAGATCACTGAACTCTGCTGTTTAGGAACATTGAGGTTTCTCATGCAGCTACTGTGGAGAATGAAGGCTGGACTGAACCAGAACTTTATGTCAGGGTACGAATCTTTCTACAGCAACAAGGTACAAAACTGCTCTGTGCTAAACTGAATTATTCACCTGAAACATCAAGCTGACTTTAAACATCACTGGTTCTGGAGAATAATCAGCTGAAGTCCAAATCCAGCTACCTGCAGCATTAAACCAGTAAAACACTGAGCAGCATGACCTGGGACAACAACCTGGTACCGTTCTGATGGGTCCCAACAGCTGCTTTTATGGTGCATTCAAGTACATCTGGAACACTGGAATGTCTGAATATCAAAACAACTCCGAAGTGATTTAAACCAGTTTTATTCTCAAATGTCTCATCCATCCATCATCCATCCATCCATCCATCCATCCATCCATCCATCCATCATCCATCCATCCACCCATCCATCCATCCATCCATCCATCATCCATCCATCCATCCATCTATCCATCCATCCATCCATCCATCCATCCACCCATCCATCCATCCATCCATCCATCCATCCACCCATCCATCCATCCATCCATCCATCATCCATCCATCCATCATCCATCCATCCATCCATCCATCTATCCATCCATCCATCATCCATCCATCCATCCATCCATCCATCCATCATCCATCCATCCATCCATCATCCATCCATCCATCATCCATCCATCCATCCATCCATCCATCCATCCATCCATCCATCCATCCATCCATCCATCCATCCATCCATCCATCCATCCAACCATCCATCCATCATCATCCATCCATCCATCATCCATCCATCATCCATCCATCCATCCAACCATCCATCCATCATCCATCCATCCATCCATCCATCATCATCCATCCATCCATCCAACCATCCATCCATCATCATCCATCCAACCATCCATCCATCATCCATCCATCCAACCATCCATCCATCATCCATCCATCCAACCATCCATCCATCATCCATCCATCCAACCATCCATCCATCATCCATCCATCCATCCAACCATCCATCCATCATCATCCATCCATCATCCATCCAACCATCCATCCATCATCATCCATCCATCCATCCATCATCCATCCATCCATCCATCCATCATCCATCCATCCATCCATCCATCATTCCATCCATCCATCCATCATCCATCCATCCATCCATCATCCATCCATCCATCCATCCATCATCCATCCATCCATCTAACCATCCATCCATCATCCATCCATCCATCCAACCATCCATCCATCATCATCCATCCATCCATCCATCCATCCATCCATCATCCATCCATCCATCATCCATCCATCATCCATCCATCCATCCATCCATCATCCATCCATCATCCATCCATCCATCATCCATCCATCCATCCATCCATCCAACCATCCATCCATCATCCATCCATCCAACCATCCATCCATCATCATCCATCCATCCATCATCCATCCATCCATCCATCCAACCATCCATCCATCATCCATCCATCCATCCAACCATCCATCCATCATCATCCATCCATCCATCATCCATCCATCCATCCATCATCCATCCATCCATCATCCATCCATCCAACCATCCATCCATCATCATCCATCCATCATCCATCCATCCAACCATCCATCCATCATCCATCCATCCATCCAACCATCCATCCATCATCATCCATCCATCATCCATCCATCCAACCATCCATCCATCATCATCCATCCATCATCCATCCATCCAACCATCCATCCATCCATCCATCCATCATCCATCCATCCATCCATCCATCCATCCATCATCCATCCATCCATCCATCCATCCACCATCCATCCATCATCCATCCATCCAACCATCCATCCATCATCATCCATCCATCCATCCATCCATCCATCCATCATCCATCCATCCATCATCCATCCATCCAACCATCCATCCATCATCATCCATCCATCATCCATCCATCCAACCATCCATCCATCATCCATCCATCCATCCAACCATCCATCATCCATCCATCCATCATCCATCCATCCAACCATCCATCCATCATCATCCATCCATCATCCATCCATCCAACCATCCATCCATCCATCCATCCATCCAACCATCCATCCATCATCATCCATCCATCATCCATCCAACCATCCATCCATCATCATCCATCCATCCATCCATCATCCATCCATCCATCCATCCATCCATCATTCCATCCATCCATCCATCATCCATCCATCCATCCATCCATCATCCATCCATCCATCCATCCATCCATCCATCATTCCATCCATCCATCCATCATCCATCCATCCATCTAACCATCCATCCATCATCCATCCATCCATCCAACCATCCATCCATCATCATCCATCCATCTATCCATCCATCCAACCATCCATCCATCATCCATCCATCCATCCAACCATCCATCCATCATCCATCCATCCATCATCCATCCATCCAACCATCCATCCATCATCATCCATCCATCATCCATCCATCCAACCATCCATCCATCATCCATCCATCCATCCAACCATCCATCCATCATCATCCATCCATCATCCATCCAACCATCCATCCATCATCATCCATCCATCCATCCATCATCCATCCATCCATCCATCCATCCATCATTCCATCCATCCATCCATCATCCATCCATCCATCCATCCATCCATCCATCCATCCATCCATCCATCCATCATTCCATCCATCCATCCATCATCCATCCATCCATCTAACCATCCATCCATCCATCCATCCATCAACCATCCATCCATCCATCCATCATCCATCCATCCATCATCCATCTATCCATCCATCCATCCATCATCCATCCATCCATCCATCCATCATCCATCCATCCATCATCCATCCATCCATCATCCATCCATTTTTTCTCCACGTCATAATTATGCACCACTGTGTGTTGGTCTGTCACATTAAATCCCAGGACATCTTACAGTTTTAGCTGATATTTAATAAAATTTCAATTATTATTTATGTTATATAAAAAAACTGAATTCTCACTCTGTATTTGAGAAAAATTATTTAATTAAGTTATTTTGTTTTTTTTATATATATTTCTTTACCCCTTTATGGCTATTTTAATAAATATATATAAATAAAGATATCTGAATTCATCAAAGCTAAAAAAATAGTTTTAAATAGTTGCATCTATTTAAATAATAATAAAAAAATGATAATCAACATAATTGTCTTTATGTATTGTAATTTTGATGTTGGTCTAAATAATAAATATGTAAGTTTTATAATCAGTTCTTATTATATAAACTTTATAAAATGATAAAACAGTCCTTTTAAAATCCTCTATCAATAAAATTAATTGATTGAAGCAAACTGATACAAACATGTTGGAATAAAGTCAGACCTGACTGGAAATATTTTATTTAAAAAAATTTATTAATTAATTTAAGTTTATTCAATAGAAAACAAGAAATTAAAACATAGTAACAATCAAACTAAAAAATGAATGTCAGACTTCCAGCTGAAGCTCCAGTTTATATAAAAACATAAAACCTTTTAAAAACAGAGCAGCAGAAAGCGACATAGAAGGATTTATTGATCTGAAATAAAATCACTTTTGGTTAAATCTTGATAAAAATGAGGTTTTCCTCACAGTTTATATTTATTTAATTTTAAACAAACTGGATATCTGAGTCCAGGTTTTTATTTAATGCTGTTTTATGAGATCAAAACATTTCAACAAAAATATTAATTTATTTGATCAAAATGACTGTTTTGGACTCATATTTCAACTCACTACACATTTTGATATGAACATTTTGCTGATTTTGTCTCAGCGGTTCTTAACCTTTATCAAATTTAAGCCTGAACTGAAGACACAAATCCAGCCTGAAGGTTCTGAGCTGCTCGACCTCTGTGTGACCCAGATGCCACAGAGTAGGTCTGTCACCTGGGACCTTGATAATCAGGCCCAGTTATGACCCAGTTCAGGTCCCGAGGCGGACCTGGAGCACATTTAGATCTGATGTCAGGTAGGAACTGAGTTTAATCTAAGTTACTATTGTCTGTCATGGGTTCACAGCAGTGGTTCGTCCTTTGGGTGGAAAATAAGGAAAAACCTTTAAACAAGCTGCAGCAAGAAGGACCAGAAGGTCAGATTGCTGGGAGAAATGAGGGCTGGACTTATGGATCGGAGAGTTGATCTGGATTAATCACTGCAGACACACGTGTGAACGTTTAAGTTGAGAATCATCATGGATGTAAAAATCAAACTGAACCTGTGGTCTAAAACCTGTAAAACGGCTGTCAGGTTTCACACGCTGATCCGATCCGCTCCGCTCAGCAGAAAACAGCAACATGAACAATAAAATGCAGAGAGGAAGACCTCGGTGGTGGGAAACAACCCACAACGTAAAAAAGGCCAAAAATAGAACAATAGCTTCATCATTTTGGTTATTGTAATCTAATCAAACCAATAATGGGAGCAAATGACATAAAATCGTTCTGCCATCAGGGGATTAAGCTGAAAATCAAATAACTGCAGTAGATAAATAATAAACTGATCAAAAGTTTTTCATTATGAAAAAGTACGGTGGATTTTAGTTATTATATGCATTCATCAATGATACAGACTAGCCTGAATTTTGGTTTTAAGAGCCACTTTAACAAGTACTTAAGATATAAAACCCTAGTTTAAAATATTTATCTGCTTAGATATTTAAATGTCTGATTTCAAATAATAAAAGTGTGTTTTGTATGTTTTGTAGTATGACTGGAGAACAGGGGTCGTGACCAACGTGTGTTTGAGTGTTAACTATCAAACAGCTTTTATTTTTTTGTTATTGGCACTTATCGTGTTACTATCTGAAGAACAATAGATTAAAGCTGAGTTATGACATTATTTATTATGTTTACAAGTGTCAAAATGATTATTATTGCTCGGTGTGACGTTAATGGACTTTATTTCCTTTTCGGCTGCAACAAAATGCTGTCATAGATGATCCGCAGCAGATCCTGCTGTAATCCATTTCTGTCAAACTGGTTTTCTGCAGTTGATAAAACATGTTGAGGTAAAACAGTCACACAATGAAAAGAGTCTTTGGAGAAACTCCTAAACAGAAAGGAGCTTAAATATACAGATGATTATTTACAGTCTGGAACTCTATTGTGTCTTCCTAGCAGGAATTTTCCTAACATCTCAAATGGGAGCATGTGAAATGGATGTAGGAGTTGCTTAGTGGCTGTACATAAAAAGGAAGGAGTGAGCACTCTTATTTTGTGACCAACTGCCTTTCCACATCCTTACTGATCTTTGGTTCTGATTCCAGAAATACTATAAATAATTCCTCGTTAACACATTTCAACTTTCAATTTATCCAAAAAGAAGAAAACAGTATTTTTTTTAATTTATAGGACCTAACATCAGAATTCACAAAAATTTAGACGGTCAGTTTCACAAAAAATCAAATCAGTGATCGGCCAGAACATCTCAGATTGGTGCTTCTCCACTGAACACTCTGCAGCTTCAGCCAAAGAGCAGAAGATGAAGAAAACACAGAGTTTGAACTGAAAACTTTATTAACCATTGATAACGTTTGAGTCCGAGTTCTGCTTCCTGTTCAGGTCTGAGAGCATCGAGGAAAAAGCAGCGGACCTCAGAGATTCAGGTTATTTAAACAGTGAAGGAGCAGAGAGTAAACACACAGATATTGAAAAATCCTTTATAAATACAGACCAGCATTCAGTAGAAATATAAACAGTGTGTGTATGGATACAGAAGCTGCTCTCAGACCTGACAGGATGATGGACACACAAGGAGACCTGCATGTGTCTGAATCATAATCCCTGACCGTCTGCTGCTTTCCTGAACCTCCATCAGAACCTTCATCATTTAAAAGGTAGGAGAAAAGGTGCTTAGGAAACCTGGAGCAAGAAAGAGAAGCTACAGCAACTGAGGTGAAGTTTTAGAGTCTGGTCTGAGGAGAAGCAGGAAGTGTTTCATGGTTACAGAGAGGAGACATCTTAATCTCACAGCCCAGCATCGTTGTAGGTGGGACTGACCACCTTCAGGATGCTCTGTGCACTCTCCTCCACCAGAGGGCGCCACTTCACCTCTCCTGTGAGCAGCAGATCCTCCCCGTCCAGGGCGTCGATGAACTGCATCTGTGGAGAGCAGGAAGGGAGCATTTACCTTCACAGCAACAAGAACTTCCACTTCTTCATTCAGAGGAGATGAGCCCAGTAGACAAACATCTGCAACAATCTCAGTTTTTCTCAGTTTAGTCAAAATAAGGACTCCGTTGATCCCAGTATACGTTATTTCAGTTCATTTGATTTAATTTAACAATGACAATGCTACAACCTTTACTGTGCAAAATGGAAGCAGTTCTGATGGCACCCAGGTCCACCAGCGCTAACAACGTGCATCCCATCAAGCACAAACCTGGAAAACGTTGCTTCACCTGTGGCACAGTTCTGGCAGTATAAAACAAATCTGACTCCAGATGAAGTTAATATTAACTTAGGTTCCGGGGCAGGTCAACACTTTAACCTTCAGTTACCCAGAATTCTCCTTAAACCCAGCTCACCGATCCAACCCAGTTTGTCCCCCCCTCTCCCCCTGCAGGAGGTCTCCTTCTCCCCCACCTTTTCTTCCTATGACTAATTACCTTCACCCATGTTCCCCTACCTTCTGGTCTCATTCTTCATTTCTATTCACTCTCCTCTTTATTCTGGGGGTCCCAAGCTGGGCTCCCTTAGACTGTGACCCCACTCAGAATCTCCTTCTCCTAAGCCTCCATCAACAAGTCTGGGTGATGCAGTGTGGAGACGAGTCCTACCCGACTCATCTCCAGACCTCTTGCTTCAATAAGACTTCAAACTCACTTCCGTGTAGCGAGGTCCTTGTCTATGAATGTAAATGAACTGGCATCAAAATGGGGCATGTGTGTGACTGAATTTCACTATATGATTGACTTTGTTATACATTTACTCATATTTGAACTGGATCCTCCTGTGGTGGACTGGTGACCTGTCCACTCGGTACCCACCTCTAACCCAGTCATGCTGAAGATGGGTACAAGCCCACCCAGAACCCTGGGAAGGATTTAGCAGCTATAGACAACTTCATAAACAATTTTTGTTGTAATAGAGCATCAATGTATAAAATATTCTTACATGCAAATAGGTGAACAGATTCAGATGGAAATTAATTGATCTCTTTGCTATTATGCCTATTTTTGTTAAAACCAATCATTTTTAATCATAATTTTTCTCTTGAAGTCTATATTTTTCCTTTATTTAATACAAGTGCTGATCTCCATTTCTGATAGACTTTAAGATGGACCATAAAGAGTATTTCAAGTTCAAGGCCCGTGGGCCACAATCAGCACAATTAATAACTGTGTCTGGCCCGAAAGATGATTCCATATTTGTTAATAATGGCATAATGTGCACCGCAATCACACTTCGCATCCCATAGTGCAACAGCAGCACAAAATGAGTGCACAAGTTGCACTTGTGGTAATCAGATGCAAAACAAAAACTTAAGGTTCTTTCATGTTTGACATGCAATGACCAACCAAGTCCGACCGGCTTTTTTAACAGGTGCTCATTTTTCACGAAGAGTTCAGACTGACATTAAAAATCAAACATCATCTGGAACTGTTTCCTAATCCATTGGCTTTAATGAGTAGAGACCAGCCGCACACATCCAGGTGGAGCCTGAAGAACTGCAGTGTTGCAGCAAAATAAAGGCTGTTGGTCCCGTTTCCTTCTGGGTGACGATCATTTTCTGCCTTCAATATTGTGACGTCATGAGAAAGATCCGCATTCATCTGATCTACACAAATAAAAATGTAAAACCCGTTCCAACTGCAGAAGGACCTGGATGTTTGACACTTGAATAACAGGTTTAAGCTCCGCCCCTCACCTGACACACCGAAACTACAGCAGGAAGCAATTTGTGATCGTTGGTCCCTGCAGAGACTCACAGACGGATCAGATCCACCTTCAGACCAAACCAGCAGCTTCCTCTGAGTGAGTCCAGCTGCAGGAGAGGAACCTGGAGACCTCCAACACTGCTGCTTCAAGCTGCTCCACACACTGAAGGTGAGTTGGACCAAGAACACTCAGAGTCACTTTGAGGGACGTTAGTGGAGGAGGGAGGGAGCCATGACTGACTGGACCTTCTGTGTTTTCAGCTTCATTCAGAGACTAAATGGCTTCCAGATTAGAGGAGGATCTCTGCTGTCCGGTCTGTAAGGACATCTTCAAAGATCCAGTTGTTCTGTCCTGTAGCCACAGCTTCTGTAAGGAGTGTCTGAAGAACTGGTGGAGAGAGAAACCAGTACAAGAGTGTCCAGTTTGTAAGAGGAGATCTTCAAGGAACGAACCACCTTTAAATCTGGCTCTGAAGAACCTGTGTGAGACCTTCTTACAGCAGAGAGACCAGAGATCTTCAGAGGATCTCTGCAGTCTGCACTCTGAGAAGCTCAAACTCTTCTGTCTGGACCATCAGCAGCCAGTGTGTGTCGTCTGCAGAGATTCAGAAAAACACACCAAGCACAGATTCAGACCCATCAATGAAGCTGCTCAGCAACACAAGAAGAACCTTCAGGAAACTCTGGAACCTTTGAAGAAGAACCTGGAGCTCAGGAAGAAAGTTCAAGAGGAGTTTAATCAGACAGCAGAACACGTGAAGGTCCAGGCCCGACACACAGAGAGGCTGATTAAGGAGCAGTTTAAGAAGCTTCATCAGTTTCTAGCAGAGGAAGAGGAGGCCAGGCTGGCTGCACTGAGGGAGGAAGAGGAGCAGAAGAGTGGGATGATGAAGGAGAAGATGGAGGCTCTGAGCAGAGAGATAACAGCTCTTTCAGCCACAGTCAGAGCCACAGAGGAGGAGCTGAGAGCTGAAGACGTCTCCTTCCTGCACAACTACAAGGCTGCAGTGGAAAGAGTCCAGCGCTGCCCCCTGCTGGATGGTCCACAGCTGCCCTCAGGAGCTCTGATAGACCAGGCCAAACATCTGGGCAACCTGGCCTTCAACATCTGGAGCAACATGAAGAACATGGTGTCCTACACTCTTCTCATCCTGGACCCAAACACTGCTGGTTCAGGACTCTTCTTGTCTGAAGATCTGACCAGTGTGACTGTAGGAGAGGAACAGAAGCTTCCTGATAATCCAGAGAGGTTTGATGGATGGTGGTCTATCCTGAGTTCTGAGGGCTTTAACTCAGGGAACCACAGCTGGGATGTAGATGTTGGAGACAGAGAATACTGGTCGCTTGGTGTGATACCAGAGTCTGTCCAGAGGAAGGGAATCATAAAGTCTGGATGGTTGTCTATATGGTTCTATGAAGGTAGATACTCAGCATGGTCTCCACCAGCTCCTCCCACAGATCTCTCAGTACAGAAGAAGCTCCAGAGGATCAGAGTGAATCTGGACTGGGACAGAGGAAAGCTGTCCTTCTCTGATCTGGACACTAACACACACATACACACCTTCACACACACCTTCACTGACAAGATGTTTCCATACATCGACACTGTGGGTAAAGTAACAATCTTACCGATGAAGATCTCAGTGAGCAAACAGCAGCTCTGATGTTCTCAGCATGAAGAACATAAAGTCCAAATGAAACCTTATTGATCAGATTGAAGCTCAGTGTTTTAAACAGGAAACTGGAGATGATCTGATCTGGTCTGACTGATCATCTTCTTCTTCTTCATATCCGTCTGTTTCCTTGATTTAAACATTTTGATCATTATTGCATCTCTGGTGGTTAAATGTCTGTCTTTATGTTTTTAAATTCCATAAAGTACTTTGTTACCATTTTTACTGTATAAAATGTTCTATAAATAAAGTTTGATATGAGTTGGGAAACAGCTGCAAAAATCTTCATTGTCTTCAACATCCTGACAGCTTCATGTCAGTCAGGGTAGAGAACAGATACTCCATCCTCAGGAAGTAACCATGGAAACACAGCTGGTATATCTAGAAAGGAGGCTTTCTGATCAGCATCAGCAGGCTGCTGGAAGCAGTCAGGACATCTGATTCTTTAGTCTGAGTTTAGATTTTATTTAAGGTCAGAGCTTTCATTTTTATTTCCTCTCTGAACAGCTTTTTCCTTTTTAGGAAGCCGATATCCAGACGGTTCTTCAGCAGCCGTTTAAATAGAACGTGAACATTTATCAGTCATAGTGGAGGGTCCAAAATAACCCCAGCAGTGCTGTTTAGAACCAGAACCTCCAGGTTTGAACGGCTGATGTGTGACAGAACAATATATAATGCAACCTGTGGTTGTTTGGGTCGTAATGCATTAATAGTTTGTGGTACCAGAGGCTTCTTACCCCGACAAGCATCTTTAAAAAACGTGGAGATCGTTGGATCGTTTTTATGTTGATGATTTGGCCACAAATGTTTGTTTTTATAATAATTAGAAAATTAATTATAACTGATAATAAAGAATTGATGGGGAGTCCAGAAGATGTCTCAGAAGAACGGTCCGATTTGGATGCAGAGACAGAACCAGATATTTTCATACATTTCCTTTTAAACTACATAACTTGTTTTTTTATCCTTCTGTGGTGTCTGGTGACCCAGCATCAGCACCATCAATTTCGCTGTACCTCCAGTGCATTGACAATAAAACTATTCTTTTTCTATTCTTGGGTCAAATGTTTCGGGTTTCGTTCCATCAGCTTCTCACAGTAATTTGCTGGAATTCGGGCCTGTTCCTCCAGGCAGAACCTGTGTAAATGGGTCAGGATTTTGGACCACAAGTTCCCCAGGGACTGAGATCAGGACTTTGTGAAGAACACTCCAGACATGCCTTCGGTTGTAATTAAGCTGCTGTGTACCTGATCAGGTGGTATGCTGAGGGACACCATCCATTTATGTTCAAGCTTCGACCTCCTGGATGATGTCTTGAGATGTTGCTTCAATATTTTCCCATAATGCTGTCTCCTGATGAGATCATCTGTTTAGTGAAGTCCACCAGTGTCTCCTGCAGTAAAACAAACCCACAGCATGATGCTGCCACCATGACGCTCTCAGCTTTCCTCTGAGTGACCTTCAGCCCATGTTGGTGCAGGACTTGTTTCACTGTGGATGATGATTCCTACCAGCTTCACCAGCATCTTCACGAGGTCTTCAGCTCTTGTTCTGGGGTTGATACATATATGCAACACCAGAACCCGTCTCCTTTCTGAGCACCATGATGGTGATGATGTTTATAGTCACATAATTATTTGACCAGATGAACCTGGACCCAAGGATAAACCAGACCTGTGGAGGTCCATCATTCACTTCCTGATATCTTGTAGAGTTTTTATGATTTTCCCATGAGGTCACACAAGGTAGCAGAGTGTTTGAGGTGTTGCCTTAAAATAGATCCACAGGTGAGCCTCCAGTTAACACAAAGATTATGAATTAACCAACCAGAAGCTTACAAAGCCATGACATCATTGTTTGGACTTTCCCAGAATATCACTAATACTTCATTTAAAGACTTTAATGAAAATCCTCTCATTATTCTGGAATTTAGCAGAAATAATCAGGTCATCCTAACTGATCTAAAACAGGAAGATGTTTGTGTACGGTGGATGCTAATATCTGCTTCCAACTGGAAGTCCAGCATGCAGACCAGTGATGGGATGTAGATGATCTGAGGGTGAGAAGCTGGACTATCTAGAGGTAGAACAAAGTAATCAGGCAGTTACTGCAGCGTCCAACAGTCAGTCGGAGCAGAGACTGAAGGTCAGCAGCAGCTGTTAGGAGAAACTTCAGGAAGACACGCTGAGGAACAAACACACCTGTTTACGAACGTACTCCACCATGAGCTCCAGCTGCTGGGGATCTTCACACTGGCGATTGAACAGGTTTCTCCACAGAGCTGCAGCCAGCACGCAGTCATCAGACAGGATTCCCTGCAGAAGCACAAACTTCATTCATCAGCGTCTTCATCTAAAACCAGGCTGCTGTGCAGCTATGGAAACCTAAAGATCTGTGATTTATTAGATGTTTCCTCATCAGGACACAAACGGTTCATTTCTCTGACCTCGTCGTAGCCAAATATGGCAGCGTAGAAGGTTTCAGTCATGGCTTTCATGGCCTCCTTCCTGAGGATGGCATCAATCTGCAACACAAACAGAATCACAGTGAACATCTGCACAGACAGACAAACCCGGTAAACAGCAGAACACGGAGCGCTACTCCTTTAATCCAGGTAGGTTTGGACCTGATGATGGCGCCGTTGATCCTGATTTTACACCATTTAGGGTAAAAAACAGTTACTGATCTTCAGTAAGTTAGAGTCCAAATATCTAAAGGAAGATTTCAGGTTCAGGAAGGAAAAAATTCTGCTGCTTTTCTCTGAAAACAGAAAATTTGAATGAAACTGAAAGAAATATATTCTGCTCTAAAACATACAGACGAATGCTGAGGAGTGCTAGTAAAACATGAATTATGAATCAACGCTTAGCTGAGATGATCAGAAAATAAAAACTTTTATGTTTGAATCAGAACTATGGAGGCAACCAAAGGTCCTTCAGCCTGCAGAACTAAGCCCGGTTCTTTGTGGGCTTCACAGTAAAATCTAATGAATCCATCTGCAAGATGGTGATGAGTTGCAGGAGCAACTGAAGGTGAAGATGATGAAGGTTTTTCCTGCTCTTCATCGCAATCAACAAGAAACCTAAGAGTGGGTCCAATCACCGGTTCTGCTTGTAAAAATACAGCTGCTCCTGTTGAGCTCAAGTTCAAACACTGAGGTTCAGGGAAATATTTCATACATGGTCCTTCAGATGAAGGTTCAGGTTCTGTTGCTCATTTATCGTCGACAGAAGAAAATCAAAACAACGAACCAGAACCCTTACAGGAGAAAGTAAGGGTAAAGATCAGCATTCAGAAGAAACCAGTCGGCATCGCTGAGCAGTTGGGTCGTTAACCCGCATAACAGCGAATATTTAAAGTGGTTCCGCTCAAAGGTTCTGAAGATGTTTCACCATCACTGACAACCTTCTGTCTCATATGGAGGTTCTCAAACAGCAGAAAGAGTCTGGGATTATGAACCTGTCCAACTCCTGATGGTTTTATTTGTTTCTTGCTCATGGAGGTACCATTTGGCCCGTTTAAACTGGACCTCATGCTTAGTTCTTGTTCAAATGGTCTCCAGTCAAGAATGTGAAATCTCAGGAGACGCAGCCTGAGGTTCTTCTTCGTTATTTTGGATGCAAACTTGCTCTCTGGTGATTTTTGTTTGGAGATTGGTCTGAAGTCAGATGCAGATAAAACCACCGACTCCCTGACTTGTTTAGTTGAATTTAATCCCCTCAGAATACAGCTGCCTCCACGTCAGAACCTCGCAGTTAAATAAAACGTTTTCTTCTAAATGATCCATCTTTCAAATCCAATAAACTCTGAGCAAAGCTGTGCGGATATTTGGCTGAATCTGTCAAGTTTCTGGAGGTAGAGGACTGTTGGAGCAGCTTGGAGCCACCACTTAGAAAAGCTTTTCATGCATGTTAAAGTTTTCAGAGCTCTAGTTGTTTTTTGTAAAGTGACCCTAAAAAGTCCTGCAGACCCACATTAACATCCTTTGTTGTGACTCCTGCAGAAAGTGGAGTTTTTCAGAGTAAAACCTGTCATTTCTGCTCTGTGAGCTCAGTAACCAGCCCTGCAGGAGTCTTTCTGCGAGCCAAAGTCCGGCGCGTGATGCCAACCAGCGACGTTTCCTGGAGCTGCTCTACTGACGGAGAATAGAGGAGCGACTCTGTGGCCACGGCGACCGCAGCCAGCCGTGCTCTCTGGGGACCTGGCTGCACTTCCTGCTTGTTGGCAAAATTATGCTGAAGTCAAACCTGCGTTCATCTGCATCATGCAGCAGCTTGAAGCCGAGGCACAAAGTGGAGCTGTTGCTAAAATAATGAGTATTTATTCAGTCTGGATGGTAGGATCTTCACGGACGTGGTGGTTTGAGGCCACGGACCTGATCGGATTCAGTCTGGATGGTAGGTTCTTCACGGACGTGGTGGTTTGAGGCCACGGACCTGATCGGATTCAGTCTGGATGGTAGGTTCTTCACGGACGTGGTGGTTTGAGGCCACGGACCTGATCGGATTCAGTCTGGATGGTAGGTTCTTCACGGACGTGGTGGTTTGAGGCCACGGACCTGATCTGATTCAGTCTGAATGGTAGGATCTTCACGGACGTGGTGGTTTGAAGCCACGGACCTGATCAGATTCAGTCTGGATGGTAGGATCTTCACGGACGTGGTGGTTTGGGGCCACGGACCTGATCGGATTCAGTCTGAATGGTAGGATCTTCACGGACGTGGTGGTTTGAGGCCACGGACCTGATCGGATTCAGTCTGGATGGTAGGATCTTCACGGACGTGGTTGTTTGAGGCCACGGACCTGATCTGATTCAGTCTGGATGGTAGGATCTTCACGGACGTGGTGGTTTGGGGCCACGGACCTGATCGGATTCAGTCTGGATGGTAGGTTCTTCACGGACGTGGTGGTTTGGGGCCACGGACCTGATCGGATTCAGTCTGGATGGTAGGTTCTTCACGGACGTGGTGGTTTGAGGCCACGGACCTGATCGGATTCAGTCTGAATGGTAGGATCTTCACGGACGTGGTTGTTTGAGGCCACGGACCTGATCGGATTCAGTCTGAATGGTAGGATCTTCACGGACGTGGTTGTTTGAGGCCACGGACCTGATCTGATTCAGTCTGGATGGTAGGATCTTCACGGACGTGGTGGTTTGAGGCCACGGACCTGATCTGATTCAGTCTGGATGGTAGGATCTTCACGGACGTGGTGGTTTGAGGCCACGGACCTGATCTGATTCAGTCTGGATGGTAGGATCTTCACGGACGTGGTGGTTTGAGGCCACGGACCTGATCTGATTCAGTCTGAATGGTAGGATCTTCACGGACGTGGTTGTTTGAGGCCACGGACCTGATCTGATTCAGTCTGGATGGTAGGATCTTCACGGACGTGGTGGTTTGAGGCCACGGACCTGATCGGATTCAGTCTGAATGGTAGGTTCTTCACGGACGTGGTGGTTTGGGGCCACGGACCTGATCGGATTCAGTCTGGATGGTAGGTTCTTCACGGACGTGGTGGTTTGAGGCCACGGACCTGATCGGATTCAGTCTGAATGGTAGGTTCTTCACGGACGTGGTGGTTTGAGGCCACGGACCTGATCGGATTCAGTCTGAATGGTAGGTTCTTCACGGACGTGGTGGTTTGAGGCCACGGACCTGATCTGATTCAGTCTGGATGGTAGGATCTTCACGGACGTGGTGGTTTGAGGCCACGGACCTGATCTGATTCAGTCTGGATGGTAGGATCTTCACGGACGTGGTGGTTTGGGGCCACGGACCTGATCAGATTCAGTCTGGATGGTAGGATCTTCACGGACGTGGTGGTTTGAGGCCGCGGACCTGATCTGATTCAGTCTGGATGGTAGGATCTTCACGGACGTGGTGGTTTGAGGCCACGGACCTGATCTGATTCAGTCTGAATGGTAGGTTCTTCACGGACGTGGTTGTTTGAGGCCACGGACCTGATCTGATTCAGTCTGGATGGTAGGATCTTCACGGACATGGTGGTTTGGGGCCACGGACCTGATCGGATTCAGTCTGGATGGTAGGTTCTTCACGGACGTGGTGGTTTGAGGCCACGGACCTGATCGGATTCAGTCTGGATGGTAGGTTCTTCACGGACGTGGTGGTTTGAGGCCACGGACCTGATCGGATTCAGTCTGGATGGTAGGTTCTTCACGGACGTGGTGGTTTGAGGCCACGGACCTGATCGGATTCAGTCTGGATGGTAGGTTCTTCACGGACGTGGTGGTTTGAGGCCACGGACCTGATCTGATTCAGTCTGAATGGTAGGATCTTCACGGACGTGGTGGTTTGAAGCCACGGACCTGATCAGATTCAGTCTGGATGGTAGGATCTTCACGGACGTGGTGGTTTGGGGCCACGGACCTGATCAGATTCAGTCTGAATGGTAGGATCTTCACGGACGTGGTGGTTTGAGGCCACGGACCTGATCGGATTCAGTCTGGATGGTAGGATCTTCACGGACGTGGTTGTTTGAGGCCACGGACCTGATCTGATTCAGTCTGGATGGTAGGATCTTCACGGACGTGGTGGTTTGGGGCCACGGACCTGATCAGATTCAGTCTGGATGGTAGGTTCTTCACGGACGTGGTGGTTTGGGGCCACGGACCTGATCGGATTCAGTCTGGATGGTAGGTTCTTCACGGACGTGGTGGTTTGAGGCCACGGACCTGATCGGATTCAGTCTGAATGGTAGGATCTTCACGGACGTGGTTGTTTGAGGCCACGGACCTGATCTGATTCAGTCTGGATGGTAGGATCTTCACGGACGTGGTGGTTTGAGGCCACGGACCTGATCTGATTCAGTCTGGATGGTAGGATCTTCACGGACGTGGTGGTTTGGGGCCACGGACCTGATCAGATTCAGTCTGGATGGTAGGTTCTTCAACGGACGTGGTGGTTTGAGGCCACGGACCTGATCGGATTCAGTCTGAATGGTAGGTTCTTCACGGACGTGGTGGTTTGAGGCCACGGACCTGATCTGATTCAGTCTGAATGGTAGGTTCTTCACGGACGTGGTGGTTTGAGGCCACGGACCTGATCTGATTCAGTCTGGATGGTAGGATCTTCACGGACGTGGTGGTTTGGGGCCACGGACCTGATCAGATTCAGTCTGGATGGTAGGATCTTCACGGACGTGGTGGTTTGAGGCCACGGACCTGATCTGATTCAGTCTGGATGGTAGGATCTTCACGGACGTGGTGGTTTGGGGCCACGGACCTGATCAGATTCAGTCTGGATGGTAGGATCTTCACGGACGTGGTGGTTTGAGGCCGCGGACCTGATCAGATTCAGTCTGGATGGTAGGATCTTCACGGACGTGGTGGTTTGAGGCCACGGACCTGATCTGATTCAGTCTGAATGGTAGGTTCTTCACGGACGTGGTTGTTTGAGGCCACGGACCTGATCTGATTCAGTCTGGATGGTAGGATCTTCACGGACATGGTGGTTTGGGGCCACGGACCTGATCGGATTCAGTCTGGATGGTAGGTTCTTCACGGACGTGGTGGTTTGAGGCCACGGACCTGATCGGATTCAGTCTGAATGGTAGGTTCTTCACGGACGTGGTGGTTTGAGGCCAAGGACCTGATCTGATTCAGTCTGAATGGTAGGTTCTTCACGGACGTGGTGGTTTGAGGCCACGGACCTGATCTGATTCAGTCTGGATGGTAGGATCTTCACGGACGTGGTGGTTTGGGGCCACGGACCTGATCGGATTCAGTCTGGATGGTAGGTTCTTCACGGACGTGGTGGTTTGGGGCCACGGACCTGATCGGATTCAGTCTGGATGGTAGGTTCTTCACGGACGTGGTGGTTTGAGGCCACGGACCTGATCGGATTCAGTCTGAATGGTAGGTTCTTCACGGACGTGGTGGTTTGAGGCCACGGACCTGATCTGATTCAGTCTGAATGGTAGGTTCTTCACGGACGTGGTGGTTTGAGGCCACGGACCTGATCTGATTCAGTCTGGATGGTAGGTTCTTCACGGACGTGGTGGTTTGGGGCCACGGACCTGATCAGATTCAGTCTGGATGGTAGGTTCTTCACGGACGTGGTGGTTTGAGGCCACGGACCTGATCGGATTCAGTCTGAATGGTAGGTTCTTCACGGACGTGGTGGTTTGAGGCCACGGACCTGATCTGATTCAGTCTGAATGGTAGGTTCTTCACGGACGTGGTGGTTTGGGGCCACGGACCTGATCTGATTCAGTCTGAATGGTAGGTTCTTCACGGACGTGGTGGTTTGGGGCCACGGACCTGATCTGATTCAGTCTGGATGGTAGGATCTTCACGGACGTGGTTGTTTGAGGCCACGGACCTGATCTGATTCAGTCTGGATGGTAGGATCTTCACGGACGTGGTGGTTTGGGGCCACGGACCTGATCAGATTCAGTCTGGATGGTAGGTTCTTCACGGACGTGGTGGTTTGAGGCCACGGACCTGATCGGATTCAGTCTGTATGGTAGGTTCTTCACGGACGTGGTGGTTTGAGGCCACGGACCTGATCTGATTCAGTCTGAATGGTAGGATCTTCACGGACGTGGTGGTTTGAGGCCACGGACCTGATCTGATTCAGTCTGGATGGTAGGATCTTCACGGACGTGGTGGTTTGGGGCCACGGACCTGATCAGATTCAGTCTGGATGGTAGGATCTTCACGGACGTGGTGGTTTGAGGCCACGGACCTGATCTGATTCAGTCTGGATGGTAGGATCTTCACGGACGTGGTGGTTTGGGGCCACGGACCTGATCAGATTCAGTCTGGATGGTAGGATCTTCACGGACGTGGTGGTTTGAGGCCGCGGACCTGATCAGATTCAGTCTGGATGGTAGGATCTTCACGGACGTGGTGGTTTGAGGCCACGGACCTGATCTGATTCAGTCTGAATGGTAGGTTCTTCACGGACGTGGTTATTTGAGGCCACGGACCTGATCTGATTCAGTCTGGATGGTAGGATCTTCACGGACGTGGTGGTTTGGGGCCACGGACCTGATCAGATTCAGTCTGGATGGTAGGTTCTTCACGGACGTGGTGGTTTGAGGCCACGGACCTGATCGGATTCAGTCTGAATGGTAGGTTCTTCACGGACGTGGTGGTTTGAGGCCACGGACCTGATCTGATTCAGTCTGAATGGTAGGTTCTTCACGGACGTGGTGGTTTGAGGCCACGGACCTGATCTGATTCAGTCTGGATGGTAGGATCTTCACGGACGTGGTGGTTTGGGGCCACGGACCTGATCAGATTCAGTCTGGATGGTAGGATCTTCACGGACGTGGTGGTTTGAGGCCACGGACCTGATCTGATTCAGTCTGGATGGTAGGATCTTCACGGACGTGGTGGTTTGGGGCCACGGACCTGATCAGATTCAGTCTGGATGGTAGGATCTTCACGGACGTGGTGGTTTGAGGCCGCGGACCTGATCTGATTCAGTCTGGATGGTAGGATCTTCACGGACGTGGTGGTTTGGGGCCACGGACCTGATCAGATTCAGTCTGGATGGTAGGATCTTCACGGACGTGGTGGTTTGGGGCCACAGAGCTGATCTGATTCAGTCTGGATGGTAGGATCTTCACGGACGTGGTGGTTTGGGGCCACGGAGCTGATCTGATTCAGTCTGGATGGTAGGATCTTCACGGACGTGGTGGTTTGGGACCACGGACCAGATCGGATTCAGTCTGGATGGTAGGTTCTTCACGGACGTGGTGGTTTGGGGCCACGGAGCTGATCTGATTCAGTCTGAATGGTAGGATCTTCACGGACGTGGTGGTTTGAAGCCACGGACCCGATCTGATTCAGTCTGGATGGTAGGTTCTTCACGGACGTGGTGGTTTGAGGCCACGGACCTGATCGGATTCAGTCTGAATGGTAGGATCTTCACGGACGTGGTGGTTTGAGGCCGCGGACCTGATCTGATTCAGTCTGGATGGTAGGATCTTCACGGACGTGGTGGTTTGGGGCCACAGAGCTGATCTGATTCAGTCTGGATGGTAGGATCTTCACGGACGTGGTGGTTAAGGGCCACGGAGCTGATCTGATTCAGTCTGGATGGTAGGATCTTCACGGACGTGGTGGTTTGAGGCCACGGACCAGATCGGATTCAGTCTGGATGGTAGGTTCTTCACGGACGTGGTGGTTTGAGGCCACGGACCTGATCTGATTCAGTCTGGATGGTAGGATCTTCACGGACGTGGTGGTTTGAGGCCACGGACCAGATCGGATTCAGTCTGGATGGTAGGTTCTTCACGGACGTGGTGGTTTGGGGCCACGGAGCTGATCTGATTCAGTCTGGATGGTAGGATCTTCACGGACGTGGTGGTTTGAGGCCACGGACCAGATCGGATTCAGTCTGGATGGTAGGTTCTTCACGGACGTGGTGGTTTGAGGTCACGGACCTGATCGGATTCAGTCTGAATGGTAGGTTCTTCACGGACGTGGTGGTTTGAGGCCACGGACCTGATCTGATTCAGTCTGAATGGTAGGTTCTTCACGGACGTGGTGGTTTGAGGCCACGGACCTGATCTGATTCAGTCTGAATGGTAGGATCTTCACGGACGTGGTGGTTTGAAGCCACGGACCTGATCTGATTCAGTCTGGATGGTAGGTTCTTCACGGACGTGGTGGTTTGAGGCCACGGACCTGATCGGATTCAGTCTGAATGGTAGGATCTTCACGGACGTGGTGGTTTGAGGCCACGGACCTGATCGGATTCAGTCTGGATGGTAGGATCTTCACGGACGTGGTGGTTTGAGGCCACGGACCTGATCGGATTCTGTCTGGATGGTAGGATCTTCACGGACGTGGTGGTTTGAGGCCACGGATCTGATCGGATTCTGCCTGGATGGTAGGATCTTCACGAACGTGGTGGTTTGGGGCCATAGAGCTGATCAGATTCAGTCTGGATGGTAGGATCTTCACGGACGTGGTGGTTTGAGGCCACGGACCTGATCGGATTCTGTCTGGATGGTAGGATCTTCAGGGACGTGGTGGTTTGGGGCCACGGAGCTGATCGGATTCAGTCTGGATGGTAGGATCTTCACGGACGTGGTGGTTTGGGGCCACGGACCTGATCGGATTCAGTCTGGATGGTAGGATCTTCACGGACGTGGTGGTTTGAGGCCACGAACCTGATCGGATTCAGTCTGAATGGTAGGATCTTTACGGACGTGGTGGTTTGGGGCCACGGACCTGATCGGATTCAGTCTGGATGGTAGGATCTTCACGGACGTGGTGGTTTGGGGCCACGGACCTGATCTGATTCAGTCTGGATGGTAGGATCTTCACGGACGTGGTGGTTTGGGGCCACGGAGCTGATCGGATTCAGTCTGGATGGTAGGATCTTCACGGACGTGGTGGTTTGGGGCCACGGAGCTGATCAGATTCAGTCTGGATGGTAGGTTCTTCACGGACGTGGTGGTTTGAGGCCACGGACCAGATCGGATTCAGTCTGGATGGTAGGTTCTTCACGGACGTGGTGGTTTGAGGCCACGGACCTGATCGGATTCAGTCTGAATGGTAGGTTCTTCACGGACGTGGTGGTTTGAGGCCACGGACCTGATCTGATTCAGTCTGAATGGTAGGTTCTTCACGGACGTGGTGGTTTGAGGCCACGGACCTGATCTGATTCAGTCTGGATGGTAGGTTCTTCACGGACGTGGTGGTTTGAGGCCACGGACCTGATCTGATTCAGTCTGAATGGTAGGATCTTCACGGACGTGGTGGTTTGAAGCCACGGACCTGATCTGATTCAGTCTGGATGGTAGGTTCTTCACGGACGTGGTGGTTTGAGGCCACGGACCTGATCGGATTCAGTCTGAATGGTAGGATCTTCACGGACGTGGTGGTTTGAGGCCACGGACCTGATCGGATTCAGTCTGGATGGTAGGATCTTCACGGACGTGGTGGTTTGAGGCCACGGACCTGATCGGATTCTGTCTGGATGGTAGGATCTTCACGGACGTGGTGGTTTGAGGCCACGGATCTGATCGGATTCTGCCTGGATGGTAGGATCTTCACGAACGTGGTGGTTTGGGGCCATAGAGCTGATCAGATTCAGTCTGGATGGTAGGATCTTCACGGACGTGGTGGTTTGAGGCCACGGACCTGATCGGATTCTGTCTGGATGGTAGGATCTTCAGGGACGTGGTGGTTTGGGGCCACGGAGCTGATCGGATTCAGTCTGGATGGTAGGATCTTCACGGACGTGGTGGTTTGGGGCCACGGACCTGATCAGATTCAGTCTGAATGGTAGGATCTTCACGGACGTGGTGGTTTGGGGCCACGGACCTGATCAGATTCAGTCTGGATGGTAGGATCTTCACGGACGTGGTGGTTTGAGGCCACGAACCTGATCGGATTCAGTCTGAATGGTAGGATCTTTACGGACGTGGTGGTTTGGGGCCACGGACCTGATCGGATTCAGTCTGGATGGTAGGATCTTCACGGACGTGGTGGTTTGGGGCCACGGACCTGATCGGATTCAGTCTGGATGGTAGGTTCTTCACGGACGTGGTGGTTTGGGGCCACGGACCTGATCGGATTCAGTCTGGATGGTAGGTTCTTCACGGACGTGGTGGTTTGGGACCACGGACCTGATCAGAAGGAACCCATCAAACATCAGTCGTTTAAATAAACAAAAACCTTTTTCTAAGCATCAGAACAGAAACCTTAAAACCCCAAAACATTCTGAAGTGACTGAAACATGTTTAATGTTTTGGTTCTGAAGAATAAAGTTTGGGTCCAAACCTCCTGGAACCACAGAAACAATAGAACCCTGATGGTTAAATGATATATAAAGTTCTTAAAGATGTTGTCCCTCGGGAACCTGACCTTTGACAGACATTTCACTCTTCTGACCAAGGCTTTGAGGGTCTTCATCTTGACTTGAGACGGAGCTGAAAGCATCTTCATCCTGCAGAAGATGCTCCTCAACAAAGAAAGCATTCAGGTGCTTGTCATGTCATAGTGACCTTTAGAGTGAAGGACCTTACCCTGCTATTGGAGAAGCTTTAAACAGGGATTCAACGAGTTAAACTGAGAGCACAGGTCTTTTCCTTCTAACACAGGTTCTATGTGACATTAAGGGAAACATCTAGTTCTGGAGGTACTGCTGAATAGTGCTGTTTATCATGATTAACCTACCTTCCACCATCTCAATGTTCCAACCACTCTCCCTGAGCTTTTTTGCCTGATAAGCAAACTGCAGGGCCTGTGATCTTCAGGTGCTTCAACATCAGCCTCTCAAAGGATTTTATGACCACAGACATCAGGGCGACAGGCCTGTAGTCATTTAATCCTGTGATGGTGGGTTTACTGGGATGATGGTGGAACATTTGAAGCAGGTGGTTGGTGAATGACAAGAATTTGTGTCTGAATGAGATGTGGAGGAGTTAGGTTGAGGTGTGAACTGCTGCTTTTCATACCTGCAGTAGAAGCCATCCAACTGATTTACCAGGCGAGGATTCTGCTAAGGGTTGGGAGGAAGGTCTCCTGTAGGCACTCAGGTTTTTCAAACTCTTCCAAACAACAGAAGCGTCTCCATATGAGAAGCTTTTCTTTAGCTTCTCTTCACTGCTTTCATCTCCTTGGTTAGTTTGTTCCTGGCCTGCTTATACAGGACCCGGTCCCACTGCTGTGAACCTCTTCCTCATCCCTGCGCAGCTGCCTTAGATGAGAAGTGAACCAAGGTTTATTGTTATTGTATGTGCTGAAGGTCTTGGTCTGCACACACACGTCCTCACAGAAACTGAAGCATGATGTCACCACCTCAGTGAGTGGGTTTAAATCAGCTGAAGTTTTAAAAACAGTCCAATCTGTGCAGTCAGAGCAGGCCTGTAACATCTGCTTTGACTCATCAGTCCACTTCTTAACAGTCTGAACCACAGGTTTGGAAGCTTTTAATTTCTGCCTGTAGGTTGGGATGAGATGGACCAGAGAGTGGTCAGAAAGTCCCAAAGCAGCCCTGGTGACAGCATGATATGCATTCCTTCAAAGTTGTGTAGCAGTGGTACAGAGTGTTTTTATCCCTGGTGGGACCTTTAACATGCTGTCTGTATTTGGGAAGTTCATTGGAGAGGTTCGCACTGTTAAAATCCCCAAGAACAATGATGAGAGAATCTAGATCTTTTTCTCCACATCTGTTATCAGCTCAGCCAGTTGTTTTTCATCATTTGAAGTGGAGCCTTGAGGAGGTATGTAAGCACCAACCAGCACAGACGAGGAGAACTTCGGTGAATAAAACGGTTTACAGTTTATGAGAAATGACTCCAGGTCAGGACTCCAGGTCTTCTTCAACACTTTAATATCTCAGCACCAACCTTCATTTATATAAAGGCAGATTCCGCCTCCTCGCTTTCTCCCTGATAAGTCCGCGTTACGGTCCGCTCTGAGCAGCTGAGAGCCCGGTATCAGAAGTGTGCAGTCTGGGGTGTTCTCACTCAGCCAGGATTTGGTAAAGCAGAGGGCGCGGAGGTCTATGGGCTATACAGCTCGTCTCTGCCGGTATAGCCCATAGAGAGCCCGCGCTCCGCTGGTCAGGGTCTCCGTGAAGCTTTCGTCAATGAATGATGGTAAAAAAATGTCAAGAAAAGACCGTCTGATGTTTAGAAGTTCTGCTCTGCAGAGAGAGACCACCGAATGGTGGCAGAAAGCACCACAAAACACGCAAAAAAGCTCTGAGGCTGCCATCAGCGGCGCCATCTTGGATCTTCTAACGGCACATCAAAACAAGACGGTGTGAGTAAATGTTAACATTAATTCCTTACGGCCTGTCTTTTAAATAAGATCAGGCATGAATATCAAGGGTGGTTAGAGCCCATTTAACTGGACAAATATTTAAGCATGTAGGAGATGAATGGATGCCATGGAAACAGTGATGGTGGTTGTGAGTTGATCTATTGTGAAGCTCTATGTGAAATCCTGAATTAGCAACTGTTGTATTTGAAGCAGCAGGTTAAAGCTCTCATAAGCAGGTATGCATATTCTGCATGTGTGGAAGTTTCTGTCATGTTCTCCTCTGACTGACACCAGGATGCCTAAACCAGGCGGATCCAAACCCGACTCACCCCCATGATTTTGCTCCTCTGCT